>NC_037329.1:108275970-108579000 GCF_002263795.3 Bos taurus
ACATTTTTGGGTTTCCCATCCTATAGCAGCTGGTTTGATTCATTTATTTATTTTAAAGTTCAATTTGTGATACAGTTAGAAGAGACTGTCAGCAAGGGAGAGTCAAACGGAAAGTTTATTTATTTTTCTCCAAAGGGTAAATGGTGGACAAGTAGGGGACTGCTGGCATGGGGCTTATTGGATTTATTTGGTTTATTTTTTCCTAAAATCCTTCCCTCTAAGAGGACAAAGTTCTTCTTTTCTCTTTAAGTGCAAAGCCCAAAGTGAGAAAAATTTGAAATCTGATTTAAATTTTTTTGATGTGGAACAGACTAAAGAAAACACTGAGGCTGACTGAATTTTCTTTAATTTAAATAGAAGAGAGATTGGAATTCCCACGAGAGGATTGATTGTTGAAATTCATATTTATTTTTTTTAAATCTGTCATTGGGGATATGCTGATTTTGAAGGATAAAACAGAGAGTTAGGAGCTCCAGAAATATGTGTGAGACTGGGCCATGAAAGGATGAGAAAGAGCTGAAGCCAGTGATAGCCAATAGCCCCACCAACACAGTGAGACTGGCTCTTGAAGCCACCTGCAAATCCCCTGTCTCAACTGATGTGCTGTTAGGCTTTATATTTCCTCCATTAGAAATATTTCATGATTTGAGTATGAATTATATAAAAACAAAAAAGAAACAATAAGACCCCCAAACCAAAAACCAATTAAGGAAAATTCTTGCGGTCGAAAATGCTTAGCAAACTGGAATAAACAAAGGACACTGATGTCTTTATTGTAGGATTTCCCTGGACCTATAATATTCTCATGTGCATTTTGAATCTCCAAGAAGAGCTATAGGATTAGCCATGTAAGAAGTCTTAACTTCAAATGAGAGGAAAATTTTACCCATTTACCTCCCATCTAAGGCTGACCTGAAAATTAAAAAAAAAAAATTCTTTGATGAAAGCATTGAAAAATTACTGTTAAAATGCAAATCATAACAGGGACATGATAATATCTGAAAGCATTATTAACCAACTTAACTCCTCAGTTTAGTTTATCAAATTAACTGCAAGTGCCTTGTAAAACTCTCGTGGGAAGGAGATTGGACTGAATTAAAGCATGACAGGGGACAGAGAATATCGATAATCTAACCAGAAGGCGAGGAAGACATAGTAGATTGACCAAAGTGACAACGTTTCTGAATTTTAAGTAATTATCAGCTTCAATCTCTGTAGCGTACATCAGTCAAGAACCATATAAGAGAAAAGAGACGTTCAATTTATTTAAACACAAGAATCATACACATCAGATCCTAGCATTTCTATATTAATTTAAAACATAAAACAAATAAGTGATTGCCAGCAACAAACGGAATGTTTAAAGTTTTCTCTGGACGAAAATTTGTTTTTTGTTGTATGAAGAACTGACATTGAAACTCAAGGTTTAGCTGGTTTATGTTGACACTACCAGTGGCGCCAAACCTATTTCCTTTCATTTCCTTTTCTTTTTTTTTTTTAATTTTTTGTTTTTTGGCTACATCATGAGGCATGTGGGATCTTAGTCTCATGCCTCTTGAAGTGGAAGCGTGGAGTCCTAACCACTGGACTATCAGGGAATTCTCTCCTTTCCTTTCTTTATGCTCATTTAAGTGAGATTTCCCTGTCTCTCCTCCAAGTGAATCTACCTGATTGGGTTCTGGCAAGTGCAATGTGGGCAGAAGTGATAAACTCTGCCTGTAGTCTTGGTGTACACAGAAAGTCTTGCATGATCCTCATTTTCTGAACCCTCCTATCTGCTAGGTATGTGCTACCAAGGCAACAGGAAGGCAGAGTCATTTGATTATAGCAACCTGGGTTCCTGAATCACCATCTGGAGGACAGTCACACAAGCATTCATACTGGATTTTGTATCGGTTAGAATTAAAGTTTTATTTTGTTAGGTCACACAGAGTGCTAGAGTCGGACATGATTGAGCATGCATGTACCCACTGAGATTTTGATTTTGGTTTGGTTAGCACATTTCACCTTAATTGCCCTAGCCAACAGAAATTCAGGGAATAAGGGCATGTTTACTTGTGAAAGCTGAATCTAGAGTAAGTTACTGGTCATAACTCATTCTTTTCATAGTGATTGTACCAACATGTACTGTGTGCTACTCCTGCCTCATCCCATGGAAAGTGCTTTAAAATCAGATTATTATAAAAGATTAGCTTTAAAGTGTTCCAGTTTTTAATATCTCCCACTGGTATCCTGCTCTTCTCTCCCATCTGCTGCATTGACAGTGACCACCCTGAACTAAAGTGCTCCGATTCCACTGTGGTGTGTTTTGGGTCATGTACAGCATATGTGGCTGTAGAAGTCACTTTCCCCAGCCATGAAGTGTGGAACCGCACCCCAGAGGATGCAGACCAAGCCCAGGCAGAGGGCCCAACCAGGATCTGCTGACCTGGTAACCTTTCTCGTATTTACACACATTGGCCCTTACTCCAGCACAGCACAGCTGGCTGAAACAGTCCTCAAGACTTTAGGAACTCCTCCCAGGAGAATTTCATGAAAGTATGAACTAGTCAGAAAACAAAGATGAAATTAATGTAAACCTTGCTTAGGAATTAAATAAATTTTCTGGAACAGGAACTTCAACAAGCATGATAGGAATCAATCTCTAAACAGAGTGAAGAGGTTAAGGAATATTTGTAATGCAGATTTACATCTGGTGAAAGTTTCATTTGATAAAAATATATGTATTTGTTCGAGTCTAAGTATGAATGACTCCTTTTGGGGAGTAAATACTATGGCTCTTACCCAGAGGAACTCATAAATCCATGTCCCTTTTTATAGCCAAAGACGAATTTCAATTGACAAGTCAGCTATTTTGAAGTCTGTAAGATGTAATCCTATAAACAGGGATAGATCTAGGTTTTGTGAGTCTGGAAGGTTATACAGTTTTTAAGACCTTCTTTCAAAAGTGAACACAATTTAGACATGAAGGTAAACATTTATTTTGAGTGGGAAATGAAATCACAGTGAGTTACAAATTTTAAAGTTGACTGCCATAAAAGTCATGGTGTGATGCATGTGTACTGAGTCGTGTCTGACTCTTTGTGACCCCATGGGCTCCTCTGTCCTTGGAATTTTCCAAGCAAGAATACTGGACCAGGTTGCTGTTTCCTTCTCCAGGGGATATTCCTTACCCAGGTATCAAACTCTCATATCTGGTGTCTCCTGCAGTGGTAGGCAGGTTCTTATCTGGTGAGCCACCAGATAAGCGCAGCTGCTGCTGCTGCTAAGTCACTTCAGTCGTGTCCAACTCTGTGCGACCCCATAGACGGCAGCCCACCAGGCCTCCCTGTCCCTGGGATTCTCCAGGCAAGAACACTGGAGTGGGTTGCTATTTCTTCTCCATGCATGAAAATGAAAAGTGAAAGTGAAATCACTCAGTCGTGTCCGACCCTCAGTGACCCCATGGACTGCAGCCTTCCAGGCTCCTCCATCCATGGGATTTTCCAGGCAAGAGTACTGGAGTGGGGTGCCATTGCCTTCTCCGAGATAAGCCCAGAGAAGTCACAAAATCCAGCAACATTATAGGTCTATTAGTAGACTTGCTAACATACTTTTATTTTGCATATTTGGTTAAATTTATTTATTTTTTATTTTATTTTATTTTTTAACTTTACAATATTGTATTGGTTTTGCCATATAGCAACATGAATTCACCACGTGTTCCCCATCCTGAACCCTCTATATCACTTTTTCTTACATTTTTAGTTGCATACTCTGGTCATCTTGTTTTGTGATAATGTATGTAATATTTTCTGTATAGAAAATAAAAAGACACCTCAGTCTCTTTCTTGGCAATTTTAGTATGAATGGTTTAGAAGCTCCTTTGGCCTCACAATTTTTTTATTAACAATTTTATGTGAATTATTAAGATTATTAAATTTAGGAAAAATTCTCTATCAATATTCCTTTCATACATGAGCTATTATGATTGAAAAACCTTTTTCATAGACTAAGTTCTGGCCCCCTGATTTTGAACCTTGCTTCTTGCCACTGCACACTGTCCACATTTTCCTGGTGCAAGTGTCATATCATGACATGACCTCTGGCCTTACTCCTTTGTATCATGTGCTGGGTAAGTTAACACAGCAGATATTAGGAATATTCCTGAAAGCTGTTTCTGCATTGGGATGACTGGAATAATTTGATTACACATGGAAGTAATGGCAAACCAAATAAATATGTTTCAACAAACCCTAACTACATGTATCTTGTAAGTCAACATCCTTTGAACTAGATATTAAAAATGCCATGACTAGTATTGCCTTTTGCGTCTAGTGAGCCAGGCTGCCACACTCGATGCTGCCACACTCGGTGCTGCGCCTCAGGGGACCCTGTGCTTTTGAGTGCCTTCTTCCAAATCGCCCAGTTTCTCTGAGGACTGGCTGGGACTGGCAGTGTCAAATGGATGGTCTCTATGGGTCATATGGGTCATCTGTATGGACCTTGGCCCTCCTTTCTACTACTGGGATGCTCTCTGACCTTCTACCTCATGTATGGGGTTGACCAGATGCCCTAATGATCTATGAGCCTCAGATTTAGAGTGTCTTTGTGGATGAATTACACACATTAGTAACGGCAGCATTTCCTTCATGAAAACTTGTGATACTGGGCCACCAAAATAGTGCTAAGAGACTGATTTGAGGTGACTTTCACTCATGTCTGATGAGTTTGGCACTCTGAGCTGCTGACAGTCCACTCTCAACCCTTAAACTTCAGCTATGGAGGTAGATCTGTATATTGGCTCTCACCAGGCCTTGTTATAACTGTCCTAAATATATCTCACATAGGACCTTGACTTTTCTAATATCCTTTATAAAATTGTTTATATAAAAATAGGCCAACAGAAATATTTTGTCTGTGTCACTGCATATCCAGTAAGAAGGCATGCTTGTGGCCACTCCTGCACAACTTAACAAAAAAAAGCAAAATGTGAAAGAGGGGAAGTTTGATGGAAAGAGATGACAGTCTAAACTGATTGAGGAAATATATTTTTTTGTTTATTTTATAAAAACATATGGCCATTGAATATCATGTGGTGTGTAGAGCCCATGCAAGTGAGGGGCTTGCAGTAGTAAATAAATCTACTTCTGCTAATGGACATGATTTTGCAAAATGGTGGTATTCTTCTAGACTATTAATGATACCTCATAAAGACAATGAATTTAGAGTTTATTTAAAGCATAGATAATTTAAAGAACTGTTTCTTTTGCGTAATCCTCTCTGCTGCATCCTATTCCAAACCCTACAGAAAGTGTCTTTTTTCCCCCCACACAACTGACCCTAATAGCAAATACAGTGGAATTTGATTAATTCATCTTATATGTCCATAATTAATGTAAAAGGGCCTACTCTCTCTCAACTCATTTCTCAGAAAATATATAATAATGAAGTTCAAATTCAGTTTAATATGACCTAAATTTAAGACATATAATGGCTGGAGAATTACTTTGAAAAGTTAGAAGTGCTATGCAAATGTAAAGTATCCTCATTAACACTACTATTATTAGTGAAGTATCTATAAGCTAACATTCAGTTATTTGCTGCATTACGAAATTTAAAAGTAAAATAGTCTCTTAACATCTATCCCTCTGGGCTCGTTGAGAGACCACATTGGTCTTATTATCTTTAGTGTCTCTTGCACCTAACTGTGTTCTGGTACTTAGTGGGCACTTATAAGTATTTGTTGAATAAATGAATAAATAATTTCCAGTTGTATGTTTAGGTTAGTTTCTTTTTTTCAGATTTTATGTTAGAAATAAGCAGTTCTTTAAATACTAAATTTTACTCATACAAAGTATCTTTAAGGATAAATTTCCAGAGGTTAAATTTCTAGATCATAGACTTCACACATTTTTTTTAAAGCTTTTGATACACATTGCCAAATGTCCTTCCAAGAATGTTCATTTAACAAGTATTTATTAACAGCTGATTAAGGTCCAGGAACTGTTGTAAGTGTTGGGGATACAATAATAAATAAGACATCCAGTCCTCATTGAGCTTATAGATTAATCAAGAAGACAGATGATAAAAGGTGACTGAATAAATAAATAAATATATGATATAATTTTAAGTAGTGATGAGACTATGAAGAAAAATAGAGACACGAGGCAAATTTTTTGGCAAATTTTGGCAAATTTTTTTACTGTTTTCAAACACTCATTTAACTCTTCAGTTTACTGGAGTGACTATGAGAAAGGAGATGAGAAGAGGGAAATGCTGGAGAAAGGGAAAATACTTATGAAGTAAGGGGTTGACATATACTATCTTTAAATTGAGGGCTAATTCCTAGGGGACCCAAAACAATTCTAAGGCCAGCCAGTCAACTGGGGGCCTGTGGTCTCAAGCAATAAATGAAATTTTGCCCAAGTATTTTTCACAGTTGGGTGCTGTAGGTCAATGACACCTCATGTGGTTATTTTTCAGCTGCCTAAAATATGACTGGACTAGATATACTCAGTCGTGTGAGCCCAGTCACCTGTGAAGTAAGGACTATGATGGTAAGTAGTGAGATCGATAATAGCTTCGACATCAAATATATCACATACTCCACCACTCAGAAGTAACTGACCTGCTAGAATGGTATAATGACCAACTGGAGACAACACTCTGAGGTTCTATCTCATAGGGTAAAATCAGTGATGACTATATGGTGCTGTTTGTCCCCAAGCCAAAATGCATGGTTCATAGAATCAAGGAATAGAAGCAGGAATGGTTCTTCAAAAAAAATTTTTTTTTATGAACTTCTTGCAGAATTTTTACTTTTTGTTTCCAGAATGTTGAAGTCTGCAGTCTTGATGGCCTTGGTCCTCAAGGGAGACATCCACAAGGGGATATGTTGGTTTCGCTGAATTGGAAGGTGAGATTGGTCATTTTGGTGAAAAATGGGGTATCCTACTGGCTGGGGAAATTGATCCCAACTACCAAGGGAAATTGAGTTGCTTCTATATGATGGAGGCAGGGAGCAGCAGACTCGAATCCAGAGTCTTGGGCACTCTTAGTCTTTCCATGTCCTCTAGTGAAGGTCAAGGGAAAACCATATCAACCAAAACAAAAGTGAGACCACTGAGAATCAGGTCCTCTTTAGGAAGGAGGGTCTGGGTCACTCTACCAACTGAAGAACCCCAACCACCTGTGGTGCTGGCTGAGGGCAAAGGAAATGGGGAAAGGGTAATAAAAGGAGGAAGTAAGAGTAAAGTGAGTGTTTGAAGACAATAACATAAACTTACCAAACTCTCCTTTATTTTTCTTCATAGCTTTCATTACTACCTGAAATTATATATTTACTTGTTTATTTGGTTACCTTTTATCATCTATCTTCTTGATTAATTTATAAGCTCCATGAGGACTGGATGTCTTATTTTATTACTGTATTGCCAATACCTGTATAATCTTGTGATCAATTTCAGAAATGAGGATAGTAGTATATCTTCCAGATTCTTGGGGTGCACACATCAGTTGGGAAGTGTCCTGTCTTCTCTGAGACAGCCTCTCCTCTTTCAAGCTTCTAACTCCTTCTAATCAACCTCTTCCCTTTTTTCCCAAAGCTGGGAGTGGTAGCTGCTCGCTTTCTGGTTTCTTAGTCTTCAAGAATTATTTTAACATCATAATTCATTACGTTAAATCATCTTTTGTGAAAAACCTAATGTGGTTTCTGTTTTCCACATGGGATCCTGACTGTTATATAAGCTGTACATCTCATCCATGGCCATGTGGTTTACTTGGCCTCCCGTGGGCAGGTATATTTCTCTGTCTGTCCATATGATTTGTGTTGGGCAATGGAGTGTGATTAGATGTGATATGTGCCACATCTGATAAGGCAGATACTTTTTAAAATACTACACTTTTAATTTTGAAATGGGTGTAGGTTTATATGCAGTTGTAAGAAATAATGCAGAGTGACCCCATGGCCTTTTTATCATTTCCCCCCAATGGTAACATCTTGCAAAATATCCTATAATACACAACCAAGACATTGACATTGATAAAATCCAGCACTCTTACTCAGATTTCCCTAGTTTGGGGTAGAAACTTTTACAGTGATCGTGGGTTTTAGCTATTCTCCCCCTCTGTCATGTGAACAGGACGGTGGACCAGATCCACAGATCTGAGCAGAGGCACAGTCCTCAGGAACATGCATCCATATGAGCAAGAGAAATCTTCAGTTGTAAGAACTGAGAATTTGAGGTTTGTGTTATCTTAGCCTGACTGCTTAGTAAAGAGAGAGATGAAAGAGGGGGATTTATTCTAGATAGAAGGGTTAGAAATACCTTCATAGCAGAAGGGACATTTAAGCAGGGACCTGCCTGGAGTGAGGATGCCTCTCAGGGAAATGGCTGGGGATAATCATTCACACTGAGGTGGCAGCAGGTATGAAACCCCTCCGTGGAATAAGTACACATATCAGAGAAAGAACAGAGCTAGCATAATGGGCGGAGGAAGCAATGAGTGAGGATAAGGATGGGCAGAGAGACAGATGGGCTGATATCATCTAGTCCATGGTCAAATAATGGATTTTATTTTCAATGCCCTTTTGATAATAATTTTCAGACCTTCATATTAATATCATGGATAGTTCTATTAAGGATGTCTTCCTCACACAAAGTTGAAATCTGCCTCTTAGCCACGGTTTCCCTTTTACACTATTTCTGTCTTTTGTTTTTTGTAGAGAGTGCCTTCTCCTGTGACCAGCCTCACGTATTTGAGAATGGCAATGATGCTTTCCCAAGTCTCTTTACTTGAGTTAAACGTTTCTGTTTAGTTAAATTAGGTAACTTTGTGTTTCACATAGTTTTTTTTAAGAGAACATTTTAGACTTAATTCTGTTAATTGCTTATTCAGATAATTATTTCAGTGATTCATAAGGTGAGAATATCTAGAATCTTAGAGATACCACATGTACTTTCGGGAGTATATCATTTATGCATGTCTCTCTCATTCACTACATAATTCTGAAGATATGTCTTCAAGACTGGTATTTGTCAGTGGTTGTTTGACTGACTTAATATGAATTTCCTATTTAATGAAGGAATGGAAGGGAGAAAAGTGTTATAAGCCAAAGAAGGCAGTACTCTAAAACAATGACAGCTACCCACATGTTAATGTGTATACAAAACACTTGGGGATCTTGTTAAAATTCAGATTCTTAATCAGCAGGTCTGGGGCAGGACCCCAGATACTAGATTTTAGTGGACACTGCTACTGTGTGGACCATTCTTCTGAGCAGCAAGGTTCTAAAGAACTCACGTCAGTAGAGAATTACTCTACCTGGCAAGGCAGGTGTAGTCACACCAGTCCATTGGCTGTATGATATAAGCAGAGCTCTTCAATCATTTCAGGGTGTTTCCAGATGCCAGCAGAACCATATAGGACGTGTCAGAAAAATCATCTTTAAGCCATTTCTAGACTGAGACTTCAAGGACAGAGACTTTAAAGAAAGTGATTGGTTCTCAAATTGCTGTTGCTCAATTTCCTGTATAACTGCGTGAAGGTCTCCAAGGGACAGTGATGTGACTGATGGTAAAAGGCCAGTAGACACAGTTATAGAATATAATGTATCTTTAATGGCAAAGGATAAGGAAATTGAAGCTTGTTACAAAAGCGGGATACAGTAAGCTATGTTCCCAGATGAAGGCATCTCAGGTCTCTTAGTCTCCATAGGAAAATAGATCAGCTGCTGATAGCACCTACATGGAGTTAGAGTTCTTGCATTGGTGACAACCTCCCATTTTCCATTGTTGGAGTTCAGGCGTATTCTCATGTACTTTGCTAATGGTATTGAGATAGCCTACCTGTGTGCCAGATCATGGTACAAACACGACGTGAGAACCTTTCTGATGGTCCTCTGTAAGACCAACCAAACCAAAGACCAGGTTTTCAGGTGTGGCATCTCTCAGCATACTCACACATTAGACCTGCCCAAGGTTCATTCCTGCACTTAACATGAGGAAAAATATGGGTAGATCATAGGATATGGTGAAAGATACCTTCCCCTAAGATAGCAAAAGACAGCAAAGTCAGTGCCTTATGTTTCCCCTTTATTCCCTTATAAACAACCAATATGGCAACTGCTGTAAATTAATTATGCTTTCCCAGAAAAATTCTGGTATATAGAAATATTTCCTTAGGAATGGTTTTCCTATGAGAAATGTTAATAAAATTGAATGAATTCATAAGATCATATTTGGCAGAACTAGAGGTTAACTTAGAGGTGTTCTAATTCATAAACTTTATGATGAAATCATTATGGCTTATGATTATTCTGAAGAAAGAATATAAAAATTGGTCTGTCTGTAGGCTTCACCTATAGCCATTTCTAAGCCAAAGAATATTCAAACTACCGCACAATTGCACTCATCTCGGAGGAGCCTGGTAGGCTGCAGTCCATGGGGTCGCTAAGAGTCGGACATGACTGAGCAACTTCACTTTCACTTTTAACTTTCATGCATTGGAGAAGGAAATGGCAACCCGCTCCAGTGTTCTTGCCTGGAGAATCTCAGGATTGCCTGGAGCCTGATGGAGCCTGATACCGCACAGAGTCAGACACGAGTAAAGCGACTTAGCAGCAGTAGCAGCAGCACATGCTAGTAAAGAAATGCTTAAAATTCTCCAAGCCAGGCTCCAGCAATACATAAACCATGAACTTCCAGATGTTGAAGCTCGTTTTAGAAAAGGCAGAGGAACCAGAGATCAAATTGTCAACATCCGTTGGATCATCGAAAAAGCAAGAAAGTTTCAGAAAAACATCTATTTCTGCTTAATTGACTATGCCAAAGTCTTTGACTGTGTGGATCACAATAAACTGTGGAAAATTCTGAAGGAGATGGGAATACCAGACCACCTGACCTGCGTCTTGAGAAACCTGTATGCAGATCAGGAAGCAACATTTAGAACTGGGCATGGAACAACAGACTGATTCCAAATAGGACAAGGAGTACGTCAAGGCTGTATATTGTCACCCTGCTTATTTAACTTACATGCAGAGTACATCATGAGAAACGCTGGGCTGGAAGAAGCACAAGCTGGAATCAAGATTGCTGGGAGAAATATCAATAACCTCAGATATGCAGATGACACCACCCTTATAGCAGAAAGTGAAGAACTAAAAAGCCTCTTGATGAAAGTGAAAGAGGAGAGTAAACAAGTTGGCTTAAAGCTCAACATTCAGAAAACTAAGATCATGGCATCCAGTCCCATCACTTCATGGCAAATAGATGGGGAAACAGTGGAAACAGTGGCTAATTTTATTTCTCTGGGCTCCAAAATCATTGCAGATGGTGATTGTAGCCATGAAATTAAAAGATGCTTACTCCTTGGAAGGAAAGTTATGACCAATCTAGATAGTATATTAAAAAGCAGAGACATTACTTTACCAACAAAGGTCTGTCTAGTCAAGGCTATGGTTTTCCAGTGGTCATGTATGGATGTGAGAGTTGGACTATAAAGAAAGCTGAATACTGAAGAATTGATGCTTTTGAACTGTGGTGTTGGAGAAGACTCTTGAGAGTCCCTTAGACTGCAAGGAGGTCCAACCAGTCCATCTTAAGGGAGACCAGTCCTGGGTGTTCTTTGGAGGGACTGATGTTGAAGCTGAAACTCCAATAGTTTGGCTACCTGATGCTTCAGGTGACTCATTTGAGAAGACTCTGATGCTGGAAAGATTGAAGGCAGGAGGAGAAGGGGATGACAGAGGATGAGATGGCTGGATGGCATCACCGACTCAATGGACATGGGTTTGGGTGGATTTCGGGAGTTGGTGATGGACAGGGAGGCCTGGCGTGCTGCAGTTCATGTAGTCGCAAAAAGTGAGACACAACTGAGCGACTGAACTGAACTGAACTAGAGCCAACATACTATAGTCGACAAACTGATTAACTCTTGAAATATTTTTCCATGCCAGATGACTCTCCGTTTATGTCACTATTCAGTGGTTATTTCTGGTCTAGAATTGGATATGAGTCCTAAGTTAGCCTGGTTAGCCTGGAATGGAGGATCATTTTATAATGAATGTTGAGAGCCAGGTTTTCTGCCTCTTCTCTTTTTCCAAATACAAGCTAGGACAGCCTGTATCCACAAAGGAACCTGCCTTATGGTGAAACCAACAATGCGTATGGCAGAACAGATAGATCAAAAGAACTTAGGTCCTTTTGAATTAAAAACAGTGATCACTGATTGTACTACCCTTAGCAATCATTCTGCTTCTGAACTTCCAATGTTTTTCTTCATTATTTAAGCCAAGTTGTAGTTAAGTTTACAGAAACTATAGGGGTTATAGCAAGGCCTCTGGAACCAGACTCAGTTCAGATTAGTCGCTCATGTGTATCCGACTCTTTGCAACCCCGTGGACTGCAGCACACTAGGCTTCCCTGTCCATCACTAACTCCGGGAGCTTTCTCAAACTCATGTCCACTGAGTCGGTGATGCCATCCAACCATCTTTTGTCCTCTGTCATCCCCTTCTCTTCCTGTCTTCATTCTTTCGCAGAATCAGGGTCTTTCCCAATGAGTCAGTTCTTTGCATCAGGTGGCCAAAGTATTGGAGTTTCAGTTTCAGCATCAGTCCTTCCAATGAATATTCAGGACTGATTTCCTTTAGGATTGACTGGTTGGATCTCCTTACAGTCCAAGGAACTGTCAAGAGTCTCCTTCAACACCACAGTTCAAAAGCATCAATTCTTTAGTGCTCAGCTTTCTTTATGGTCCAACACTCCCATCCATACATGACTACTGGAAAAATCATAGCTTTGACTAGACAGACCGTTGTCAGTAAAGTGATGTCTCTACTTTTTAATATGCTGTCTACATTTGTCATAGCTTTTCTTCCAAGGACTAAACATCTTTTAATTTCATGGCTGCAGTCACTATCTGCAGTGATTTTGGAGCCCAAGGAAATAAAGTCTGTCACTGTTTCCATTCTTTCCCCATCTATTTGCCATAAAGTCATGGAACCAGATGCCATGATTTTAGTTTTTTGAATGTTGAGTTTCAAGTCAGCTTTTTCACTCTCCTCTTTCATTTTCATCAAGAGGCTCTTCAGTTTCTCTTCTCTTTCTGCCATAAGGGTGGTGTCATTTGCATATCTGAGGTTATTGATATTCCTCCCAGTAATCTTGATTCCAGCTAGTGCTTCATCCAGTCTGGCATTTCTCATGATGTACTCTGCATATAAGTTAAAAAAGGTGACAATATACATTCGGACATACTCCTTTCTCAATTTGGAACCAGTCTATTGTTCCATGTCCAGTTCTAACTGTTGCTTCTTGACCTGGATACGGGTTTCTCAGGAGGCAAGGTGGTCTGGTGTTCCCATCTGTTGAAGAATTTTCCACAGTTTGTTGTGGTCCACACAGTCAAAGGCTTTAGCATAGCAAATGACGCAGAGGTAGATATTTCTAAACAGCACTAGACTGCCTGGGTCTGAATCTTGACTCTGTAACCATATAGTCATGTAGTCTTGGGGAAGTTACTTAGAAACTTCATACCTCAGTTTTCTTGGTTATGAAATGGAGGTGTAAACAGTACCCAGTGTCCAAGTGTTACTCTGAGATTAACTGAGTTAATGCATGTAAAGTGCTTGGAACAGGGCCTGGCTAATGCATAGACTAAAAAAGTGTTTGTTATTAACACTATTACTGCTGTTACTACTAATATTTGCTGATAACAGTCTAAAACTTTTCATCTATTTTCTCATTCATTGATTAAATATATATTGAGTGACCACAGTATACACAGTTTGGGATCGAGCTGAGATTTGGATACATGTTTATGGCCACAGTGTCAGCTTTTAAACTTCCTTCCTTCCCTTCTTCCTCCCTCCCTTCCATCCTTTCTTCTCCTCCTTCTCATTTTCTTCCTCTTCCCCTTCTTCCTACTCCTCTTCCCCTTACTCTTCCTCCTTGTCTTCTTTTCTCTTTCCTCTCTCTCATTCTCTGTTCCTTCACTTTTGGATTATGAGGTTGAAATAATTTTTTTTGGCAATCATTATATGAAAACATTGTAGGAAACTTATGGCTTATTTTAGCTTTTGTTTATTTTCCAGAAGTATTTTTTTTTTTTTTTTTCCTGGGCCAGATAGTGTTTTTCTAGTCTGGATTAACAAAGACTTAGTGAGAGTTGGACTGTGAAGAAGGTTGAGCCCTGAGGAATTTATGCTTTTGAACTGTGGTGTTGGAGAAGACTCTTGGGAGTTCCTTGGACTGCAAGGAGATCCAACCAGTCCATTCTGAAGGAGATCAGCCCTGGGATTTCTTTGGAAGGAATGATGCTAAAGCTTAAACTCCAGTACTTTGGCCACCTCATGTGAAGAGTTGACTCATTGGAAAAGACTCTGATGCTGGGAGGGATTGGGGGCAGGAGGAGAAGGGGACGACAGAGGATGAGATGGCTGGATGGCATCACTGACTCGATGGACATGAGTCTGAGTGAACTCCGGGAGTTGGTGATGGACAGGGAGGCTTGGCGTGCTGCGATTCATGGGGTCACAAAGAGTCGGACATGACTGAGCTACTGAACTGAACTGAACTGAATGTGTGTGCGCTGTTCTGTGTGCTAAATTACTTCAGTTGTGTCCTACTCTTTGTGACCCTATGCACCGTAACCCGTCAGGCTCCTCTGTTCATGGGGTTCTTCAGGCAAGAATACTACAGCGGGTTGCTGTGCCCTCCTCCAGGGGTATTGCCAACCCAGGGATCAAACGGGAGTCTCCTCCATCTCCTGCATTGGCAGATAGGTTCTTTACCACTAGCACCGGCTAGGAAGCCCTTAGCTAAGGTGATTCACCCCTAAATTGATCATTTGAAAATGCATTACTTACCATCTAGAACACTCTAGATATGAAATTAGTAGGTAAAACTTCAAGAATGAAAATGCAGACAGTCTGGGACCAGAGAATCTTAAAAGGAACAGCACAGGGAATTTTGCCTTTTGTGCTGATTTAATGTGTTACAAATGAAGATAAGTTCACTGTCTTTTCTTCTCAGTATGTTGGTAGGTGTTCTTACTTCAAAATGTATTAGTACATCCTAGTAGAGTCCAATGGCAACCCACTCCAGTGCTCTTGCCTGGAAAATCCCATGGATGGAGGAGCCTGGTAGGCTGCAGTCCAAGGGGTTGCTGAGAGTCGGACACGATCCAGTGACTTCCTACTTTCACTTTTCACTTTCATGCATTGGAGAAGGAAATGGCAACCCACTCCAGTGTTCTTGCCTGGAGAATCCCAGGGACGGGAGAGCCTGGTAGGCTGCTAACTATGGGGTCGCACAGAGTTGGACACAACTGAAGCGACTTAGGAGCAGCAGCAGTAGAGTCCCACCAAGCATGGTGGTTTTGTGGATCTGTGGCATCATCAAAGTATTTACTCTCAAGGTCTAGTGACTGACTCTCTTAAATGAAGCAGAGAAACTCCATGAAGTGGGGCTCCTAGAATTTTGGACATAAAACTCATTCCTCCAGGAAATTAAAACATTTTAACAAAAGTGGTGCTAGGTAGCTTACCTTCAGTTCCTATCAGATGACATGTCAAATTTCCCTAGATTTAGAGAAAATACTGAGTTTCTAAAGAAACTTCCTCTGGATTCCCATAGGAAATGTGGAAAGTCATTTTTGGACTGAGATCTTTTGGCTGTAGGTGTGTTTCTTTTTAAGGACTGTGGTGAAGCCATATGAGTCCAGCATACATGGCTTATACACCCTCTGCCTCTGTGAATAAGCTGTTTGAACTAAATTTTCTCATACTGTAGCAGTACAAAAATGTTATTTTGGGTACGGGAAAATATTGAGTTGGAATCTGAAAGTCATGAAATCCTAAATTCAGTATTGTTCATTATTCCTAGATGTCTGCTTATAGGTACTAAAGTAGCTGTGGCAAAGGTAGGTGCTGCAGTGTTTGAATTTCTCCTTTATTTCTTGTGGTGCTGAAGCAATGGGAACAACTATTGGGAGTCTAAATGAGATACCATATATCACAGTGGCTGGTACTGTGGAACTTGGACTCGATAGTAAGAATCAACAAATCCTCACTTTTTAATTTTCGTTTATCATGGAATTTCCTGTCTTGGAATATAAAAATCTCGGATGTAATTTTCTTGCATTTCATGCCAGAGAAATCTTCTCAATGAAAATTCGTTTTTCTCTTTTGTCCTTGCCGGGGAACACATGTTATTGTTGTTCAATCGCTGAATTATGCCTGACTCTTTGCGAACCTGTGGACTATAGCCTACCAGCTTCTTCTGTCCATGGGGTTCTCCTAGAAAGATTCTACAGGGGATCTTCCTGGACCAGGGATCAGATCCACGTCTCCTGCATTGGCAGGTGGATTCTTTACCACTGAGCCACCAGGGAAGCCCATAAATTCTCCATTTCTCACCTTACATAAAAATGATTGAAGTTGACTTCTGGCTTCACAGGTGGCACTAGTGGTAAAGAGCCTGCCTGCCAAGAGACATGAGCTCGGTACCCGGGTTGGGAAGATCCCCTGGAGAAGGGGAGAAGAAATGGCACCCCGTTACAGTACTCTTGCCTGGAAAATCCCATGGATGGAGGGGCCTGGTGGGTTGCAGTCCATGGGGTCACTAAGAGTCGGACACGACTGAGCGACTTCCCTTTCACTTTTCACTTTCATGCATTGGAGAAGGAAATGGCAACCCACTCCAGTATTCTTGCCTGGAGAATCCCAGGGACAGGGGAGCCTGGTGGGTTGCCGTCTGTGGGGTCGCACAGAGTGGGACATGACTGAAGCAACTTAGCAGCAGCAGCCTGGAGAAGGAAATGGAACTGACTCCAGTACTCTTGCCTGGAGAATCCCAAGGACAGAGGAAACTGGCAGGCTACAGTCCATAGTGCCGCACAGAGTTGGACATGGCTGAAGTGACTTAGCATGCTTGGACCCATGAAAATGAAGTTGACCTCTAGGAAAACATGTAACTGTTGTGGTTCTTTTCTCCTTGATATTTTTTGGAAGCACAGATAATGTTTAGAACTACTAATACTTTTTGCTGCCGATGTTTCTTTGCCTGTGAATAACTTGAAGACTTTAAAAATGGCTTGGAGAAATCAGGGAACAATGCTGCAACTGATTAAATAATTCAGTTGAGAGGAGACCAAGTTTAGTATCTTTTATTCACATTCTGGAGATGAAAGAAAATATAAAATAATATTTTATGTGACTATTTAGTGCTTCTTATTTCTCCCTCATTGTGCTAATCTTATAATATATAATATTTCATTCATGCTTCAAATGACTAAATGAGTTTTACTATTATTAACTCTCATTACTACCATTATTATTAACATTTTAGAGATGAGGGAATTGAGATCTTGTGAGACTATGTGACTCACCCAACTCTCACAGCTAATAAATGCTAAAGCCAGAATTTCCAAAACCTATGATGTTCTTAAGCAGTATGACATATTGCTCCCCATTGCAGACACAATTGGTAATTTCTTTACCCAGTGTAAAAATCACTAAGGAAATCCACACATATAGCACTTTTCCTTTGTTATATTACTTGAGGCTTGTTATTATTATTATTTTTCAGTAACTTAAACAAAAAAAAGGAATCTTTATTACACCTGTCTCCAATGAGGATGTGAAAAATTAATATGTTTACATTACTAGGTCTATCTGTTTTGAAAATTTCAGTCTGCCTGATAAATGTTTTGGAGATATACTTGGTCTCATCCTGTTAAAAGTAACTCTAAGTCAAGTCAGTGTTTCAATCATATAATCAGCACATTTTATCTGCAGATAAAACAAATGGTTAAAACAGCTGAAGCTGAAGCTCTAAAATTTTGGCCACCTGATGCAAAGAGCTGACTAATTGGAAAAGACTGATGTTGGGAAAGATTGAGGGCAAGAGGAGAAGGGGAAGACAGAGGGTGAGATGGCTGGATGGCATCACTGATTCAATGGACATGAGTTTGAGTAAACTCCATGAGATGGTGAAGGTCAGGGAAGCTGGAATGCTGCAGTTTATCGGTTTGCAAAGAGTCAGACACATCTTAGAGACTGAAAAACAACAAAGCATAGCAGAGAAGAGTTGAAATGGAGTTGAGGAGAGTAGTTATATCTTTGAATTTGTTACAGGAATATATATGTGTGTAGGGGGGTGTAAGAAAGTATTAAGTAATCATGGAAAAGAAAAAAATTTAAATCAGAACTGAGTTTATATCATGACTACTACTGACTCACAAGGATGTGGGCATGTACCCTAACTTCCCTAAGTCTTCATGTCTCTGTCTGGAAAGAAAATAACTAGTAATAACTAGATTGGATTATTCTGAGTGCTAGGGAAGATGCCAAAGGCATGGTGGCTAAGACTGGGCAATTGGGCTGAATCAATAATGTTGAAATCTGTACTTTGGCATTTTTATATTATCATGGGGACATAAATGATAGCTCTTCTTCTTGAAAGACCATTTCTAGTCATTGGATTAACTTTGTTTATTTCTGTACTGAGATAAGTGAAATATAAAATAGGCAAAAGATGGCCTTGGTTGTTATTGTGCAGTCACTTAGTCGTGTCCGACTCTTTGTGACCCCATGGACTGCAGCAGGCCTGGCTTCTCTGTCTTTTATTATCTCCCAGAGTTTGCTCAAACTCATGTGCATTGAGTCAGTGATGCCATTCAACCATCTTGTCCTCTGTCTCCTCTCCTTCTGCCATCAGTCTTTCCCAGCATGAGAGTATTTTCAATCAGTCAGCTCCTTGCATCAGGTGGCCAAAGTATTGGAGCATCGACTTCAGCATTAGTCCTTCCAAAGAATATTCAGGGTTCATTTCTTTTAGGATTTACTGGTTTGATCTCCTTGCTGTCCAAGGGACTCTCAAGAGTTATCTCCAGCACCACAGTTTGAAAGAATCAATTCTTTGGTGCCCACACTTCTTTATGGTCCAACTCTCACATCCAAACATGACTGCTGGAAAAACCATAGATTTGACTAGATGGGCCTTTGTTGGCAAAGTGATGTCTCTGCTTTATAATGAACTGTCTAGGTTTTTCATAGATTTTCTTCCAAGGAGCAAGCGTCTTTTATTTCATGGCTGCAATCACCATCTGCAGTGATTTTGGACCTTAAGAAAATGTCATGAAGAAATGGGACTGGATGCCATGATCTTCAGTTCAATTCCATTGCTCAGTCATGTCCAATTCTTTGCAACCCCATGACTGCAGCACGCCAGGCTTCCTTGTCCATCACCAACTCTCAGAGCTTACTCAAATTCATGTCCATCAAGTTAGTGATGCCATACAACCATCTCATCCTCCTCTGTCATCTCCTTCTCCTCCTGCCTTCATTCTTTCCCAGCATCAGGGTCTTTTCCAAAGAGTCAGTTCTTTGCATCAGGTGGCCCAAGTACTGGAGTTTCAGCTTCAGCATCAGTCCTTCCAAAGAACATTCAGGTTGATTTCCTTTAGGTTGGGCTGATTGGATCTCCTTGCAGTCCAAGGGACTCTCAAGAGTCTTCTCCAACACTACAGTTCAAAAGCATCAATTCTTCGGTGCTCAGCTATCTTTATAGTCCAACCTCACATCCATACATAGCAACTGGAAAAAGCATAGCTTTGGCTAGATGGACTTTTGTTGGCAAAATAATGTCCCTGCTTTTTAATATGCTGTCTAGGTTGGTTATAGCTTTTCTTCCAAGGAGCAAGTATCTTTTAATGTCATGGCTGCAGTCTCCATCTGCACTGATTTTGGAACCCCCCAAAATAAAATCTCTCACTGTTTCCATTGTTTCCCCATCTATTTGCCATGAAGTGATGGAGCCAGATGTCATGATCTTAGTTTTCTGAATGTTGAGTTTTAAGCCAACTTTTTCACTCTCCTCTTTCACTTTCATCAGGAGGCTCTTTAGTTCTTCACTTTCTACCATAAGGGTGGTGTCATCTGTATATCTGAAGTGACTGATATTTCTCCTAGCAATCTTGATTCCAGCTTGTGCTTCATCCAGCCTGGCATTTCACATGATGCACTCTGCATATAAGTTAAATAAGCAGGGTGAAAGTATCCAGCCTTGACATATTCCTTTCCTGATTTGGAACCAGTCTGTTGTTCCATGTCCAGTTCTGTTATTTCTTGACCTGCATACAGGTTTCTCAAGACGCAGGTCAGGTGGTCTGGTATTCCCATCTCTGAAGAATTTTCCACAGTTTGTTGTGATCCACACAGTCAAAGGCTTTGGTGTAGTCAATAAAGCAGAAATAGATGCTTTTCTGGGACTGTCTTTGTTTTTTGATGATCCATCAGACGTTGGCAATTTGATCTCTGGTTCCTCTGCTTTTTCTAAGTCCAGCTTGAACATCTTGAAGTTCATCGTTCACGTACTTTTGAAACCTGGCTTGGAGGATTTTGAGCATTACTTTGCTAGTGTGTGAGATGAGTGCAAGTGTACTGTAGCTTGAACATTCTTTGAAATTGCCTTTCTTTGGGATTGGAATGAAAACTGACGTTTTCCATTCCTTGGGCCACTGCTGAGTTTTCAAAATTTGCTTGTGTATTGAGTGCAGCACTTTCAGAACATCATCTTTTAGGATTTGAAATAGCTCGACTGGAGTTCCATCACCTCCACTAGCTACGTTTGTAATGATGCTTCCTAAGGCCCACTTGACTTCAGATTCCAAGATGTCTTGCTCTAGGTGATTGATCACACCATCATGATTATCTGGGTCATGAAGATCCTTTGTGTATAGTTTTTCTCTGTATTCTTGCCACCTCTTCTTAATATCTTCTGCTTCTGTTAGGTCAATACCATTTCTGTCCTTTATTGTGCCCATCTTTGCATGAAATGTTCCCTTGGTATCTCTAATTTTCTTGAAGAGATCTGTAGTCTTTCAAATTCTATTGTTTTCTCTATTTCTTTGCACTGATCACTGAGGAAGTCTTTCTTATCTCTCCTTGCTAGTCTTTGGAACTCTGCATTCAAATGGGTATATCTTTCCTTTTCTCCTTTACCTTTAGCTTCTCTTCTTTTCTCAGCTATTTGTAAGGCCTCCTTAGACAACCATTTTACCTTTTTTCATTTCTTTTTCTTTGGGATTGTCTTGATCCCTGTCTCCTTACAATGTCACAAACCTCCATCCATAGTTCTTCAGGCACTCTGTCTGTCAGATCTAAACCCTTGAACCTATATGTCACTTCCACTGCATAATCATAAGGGATTTGATTTAGGTCATACATGAATGATCTAGTGGTTTTCCCTACTTTATTCAATATACATCTGAATTTGGCAATAAGGAGTTCTTGATCTGAGCCACAGTCAGCTCCTGCTCTTGTTTTTGCTGACTGAATAGAGCTTCCCCATCTTTGGCTGCAAAGAATATAATCAATCTGGTTTCGGTATTGACCATCTGGTGATGTCCATGTGTAGAGTCTTCTCTTGTGTTGTTGGAAGAGGGTGTTTGCTATGACCAGTGTGTTCTCTTGGTAAAACTCTGTCAGCCTTTGACACGCTTTGTTTTGTACTTCAAGGCCAAATTTGCCTGTTACTCCAGGTACGTCTTGATTTCCTACTTTTGCATTCCAGTCCCCGATAATGAAATGGACATCTTTTTTGGTTGTTAGTTCTAGAAGGTCTTGTAGGTCTCCATAGCACTGTTCAACTTTAACTTCTTCAGCATTACTGGTTGGGGCATAGACTTGGATTACTGTGATACTGAATGGTTTTAGTTAGCCATGATCTTAGTTTTATGAATTTTGAGTTTTAAGCCAGCTTTTTCACTCTCTTCTTTCACCATCATCAAGAGGCACTTTAGTTCCTCTTTGCTTTCTACCTTTGGTGTGATATCATCTGCATATCTGAGGTTGTTGTTATTTCCCTTAGGAACCTTGATCCTAGCTTGTGCTTTATCCAGCCTGGCATTTTGCGTTATGTATTCTGTATATAAGTCAAATAAACAAGGTGACAATATACAACCTTGGCATACTGCTTTCCCATTTTTGAACCAGTCTGTTTTCCCATGGCCAGTTCTAACAGTTGCTTCTTGACCTTCATACAGGCTTCTCAGGAGGCAGTTAAGGTGGTCTGGTACTCCCATCTCTTTAAAATTTTCCACAGTTTGTTGTGATCCACACAGTCAAAGGCTTTGGCATGGTCAGTGAAGCAGAGATAGATTGTAGTTGGTTATATTAAATTCATATCCCAGAAAATAATTCTTGGCTGGGCAGAATGCTTAAGAACGACAAATACAACAATAATAATATAGCCTAGGGTAATAGATTTTGGAAAGTGATAGTTTTTCTTAAGATTTTGACTGAACACAATTTTCTCTGAGTAAGAAAGAGAGCTAGCTTTGCATGAGTTAAGAAGACAAGGAGGTCAGGGAACGGTGACTATGAAATTATGTTTGCGTAATTCTCCATTCTGCTACATGCTTACTGGGTGCTTGGTCATGATGGTAGACAGCTCGTCCCTTTGTATGTGAGACATCAATGGTGAGAGAGGAGCCCCATCTGCCACTTTCAAAGTGTACCATGTGTCAGGGTTGATGAGGACTGGTCTGTTTCCTTTTCAAAAGTGGGAGCTAATGTTATTTTCTAAATTTTTTCCCCTTAAAAATTAAACCAGAAGGTTACACCTCAGGAAATTGAGTTTGATTCATTTCAGAATAAAGAAAATTAGAAAACAAATCCTGCTGGGCTAAAAATATTTCATTAATTCAACGAGAGGTGAATTCCCTTAACTCGGAGAACTCAAGTTTGTTTTCCAGCATTGAGAGACCAGTTCGTTGTCAGTGTACTCATATCCTTCACTCACAACCCAGTGGATTACTTCTGAGTCCATAAATTGAAACTTCAAATTTTTTAAATTAAATGAGATGCATGTGAAAGCGCTCAGCATGATCTTGGGATAGAGCACAGCAAATGAATTCTTAGTCTCTTTTATTTTCATTTCCCCTCTTCTTGCTTCTAATCATGATTTAAAACTTTGATGTTAATATATAACTGTTTTCCAAGATGATGTTTTACAACAATACTTTGAACAACATAGAAGCAAAAACAACAGTCTTTCACCCTGTGAGCTATTTTTTGTAAACCCACAAGATGCCTTGGGTCATTTATAGTTTCCTGGTGAGTTCTTCTTAATTGGATCACAATAAGGCTTCATTTTTTTCAATCAACACCTTAGAGAGAAAATTAATTGTATCAATTTGTGATTTATTTTTCCTGTTTGTTTTGATAATCATGAGCTATTTACAATTTGAAAATGTTTCATTGATTGATGGTGAACATTCATAAAAAGCTAAAAATTAAGTATACAACACAGCAAAACCTTTTATTTCTCTTCTCTTGGGAAGAATTTTACAAGATGTTTTTCTTTCATATTCATATTGGCAGGATATTTTGGAATGGTATGATAGAAAATGCTTCTTAAAATTGATAAATTCGTTCAAATCTCTTTCTTTCTTTCCCTTCTTCCCTTCCTTCATTTTTTCTTTCTTCCTTCCATTCACCTGGCTCACTGTATGCTTAGAACCTAATATAAAAAAAATTAAAAAAAAAAAAACACATTAACTACTCTTAATATATTGGCAAAAAGAAGGGAAGTTCCCAACATAGCAATGATTAAAGAATGAATGTGTTAAAGGCCATAATGAAGGAATAGAGGGACTAATTGTTAAAGATTTAACGAGTGCTATTGTGTGCCAGACACATTATCTTGGGCATTAAATACATACAAATTGTAATTTATTTCTTCCAACAACCCTATGATGCGAGCATTGTTCCCTATATTTTCTAGATAAGAAAACTGAGGTACGAGTGAAGTAAGCCAGAAGGAAAAACACCAATACAGTATACTAATGCATATATATGGAATTTAGAAAGATGGTAACAATAACCCTGTGTACGAGACAGCAAAAGAGACACTGATGTATAGAACAGTCTTATGGACTCTGTGGGAGAGGGAGAGGGTGGGAAGATTTGGGAGAATGGCATTGAAACATGTAAAATATCATGTATGAAACGAGATGCCAGTCCAGGATCGATGCACGATACTGGATGCTTGGGGCTAGAGCACTGGGAAGACCCAGAGGGATGGTATGGGGAGGGAGGAGGGAGGACACATGTATACCTGTGGTGGATTCATTTTGATATTTGGCAAAACTAACACAATTATGTAAAGTTTAAAAATAAAATAAAATAAAAAAAAATATAACCAAAAACATGTTCAGTATCACATTGTTAGTCAGTGGCAGACCTGGGATATAAATTCAGGTAATATTTACTTCAAATATGCTCTTTTATCGCAGTATGATGCCTCCTGTATTAGTTTCTTACTGCTGCTATAACAAATTGCCATACACTTAATGTTATAGGGTAACACAGATTTATTTTCTTTTTTATTGAAGTATAGTTGATTTATAATATTATATATTTAAGGTATATAGCATAAAGATTCACAATTTTTAAGGTTATGCTCTGTTTATAGTTGCTATAAACTATTGGCTATATTCCCCATGCTATATGATATATCCCTATAGCTTATGTATTTTATACGCAATAGTCTGTATCTCTTCAGTTCAGTTCAGTTCAGTTGCTCAGTCGTGTCCGACTCTTTGTGACCCCATGAATCGCAGCGCGCCAGGCCTCCCTGTCCATCACCAACTCCCGGAGTTCACTCAGACTCATGTCCATCCAGTCAGTGATGCCATCCAGCCATCTCATCCTCTGTCGTCCTTTTCTCCTCCTGCCCCCAATCCCTCCCAGCATCAGAGTCTTTTCCAATGAGTCAACTCTTTGCATGAGGTGGCCAAAGTACTGGAGTTTCAGCTTTAGCATCATTCCTTCCAAAGAAATCCCAGGGCTGATCTCCTTCAGAATGGACTGGTTGGATCTCCTTGCAGTCCAAGGGACTCTCAAGAGTCTTCTCCAACACCACAGTTCAAAAGCATCAATTCTTCAGTGCTCAGCCTTCTTCACAGTCCAACTCTCACATCCATACATGACCACAGGAAAAACCATAGCCTTGACTAGACGGACCTTTGTTGGCAAAGTCATATCTCTGCTTTTAAATATGCTATCTAGGTTGGTCATAACTTTCCTTCCAAGGAGTAAGCGTCTTTTAATTTCATGGCTGCAGTCATCATCTGTAGTGATTTTGGAACCCCAAAACTGATTATCTTACACTTCTAAAGATTTGAAGTCTGAAAGGGGTCTCATTGGGCTAAAATCAAGGTGTCAGCAAAACTGTGTTCCTTTGTGAAGGCTCAAGGGGAGAATTTGTTTTCTTGTCGTTTCCATCTTCCAGAGGTTGCCTGCAGTCCTTGGCTTATGGGCCCCTTTCAGCTTCAAAGCCATCAATGTTAAAACACTCTTCTCATTGCATTGATCTGACACAGACTTTTCTTCCTTCTTCTTCCACATTTAAAGACTCTTTTAAAAAAATTGTTTTCTGGCCAAATTGTGAATCATGTGGGATATTACTTTCCTGACCAGGGACTGAACCCACCTCCCCTGCATTAAAAGCACAGAATTGAGCCACTGGACCACCAGGGGAGTCCCTTAAAGACTCTTATGATTACAGTGGGCCCACCTGATAATCCAGGATAATCTCCTTATTTTAAGGTCAGCTGATTAGCAACCTGCAATTTTATCTGCAACCTTAATTCCTCCTTGCCATGTAACATAACACATTCCCAGGATCTAGGGATTAGACTGTGAGTGTCTTCGTAGGGAGAGCATTACTCTGCCTACCACATCTCCCTCCCCAAAATGAGGGTATAGGAGAATTTAGAGGAAAGGGAGATGTTGGGGCTAGGAGCATGGGAAGGTTTCATGGAGAAAATGATATTGAGCTGAATCTTAAAAAACAGAGAAAAGAGGATTCCTAAGGGAACACACAGGTAAAGGAAGCCATAGAAGCAAATACAGTATATGCAGGTATATACTGAGTTTGAAATACCAGCCAGGTGGATATTAATAAGCAGAGAAATAACTGATTTTTTTTATTATCATCATGAGGTTTAAGCGAAGGTAGATAGGGCTTTGGGGAGTGAATGACATGATTTAAAAACTTGTACACTGCTGGTGGGGCTGTAAGATGATTCAGATCTTCTGGGGGGTAGTTCAGCTACCATATTAAGAGCTTTGGACTTTTACCAGTTCTGTGATCCTCTAATTCCACATGGCTATTTATAATAACTGGAAAGTTATAAACAACCTAAATATGCTCTAAAGGGAATTTTTAAAAACTTGTCATCAATGCACATGATGGCATATTGTACAGATATTTAGAAGTTATGTTTTAGGATAATATTTATTAATATGGACAAATGATCACTATATGTAGCATCCAAAAAAAAAAAAAAGAGGCTACACACAGAGGAGTGGGTCTCACTTGGAGAATAAGAGTTCATCAAGCCTCTTCTGTGTGGCAGGCCTTATACTGGACATGTTTATGAATATTCATTTAATCCTCACAATAAGCTCATAAGATAGGCAATCTTATTAACTGTTTTAGTGATGAGAAAACAAACAACTATTTTGGTCAAGATCACACCAACATGATCGGATTAGATTTGAACTCAGGAAATAAAACCTGGACTCATAGCCACTGTGCCAGGTTTCCACTCACTATTTCACATTATCGCTGTGTCTCAGATTTGAGAAATGGATGCAATTGTTATGGGAATTGTGAATAAACCAAAGGCTATTTTTTGCAAGTTGCAGATCAATTGTCAAAAATCTGGGAAAGCCCATGGGAATGTCTTACCTGTAAAAATGTGGGTCACAGAAGGAAAGCATAAATGTCAAGATCATGGGCCAGATGAAATAAAAATGTAAATAGTGGATATCTTTGAGTGATAGATTTGGGGCCATTGTTATTTTATTTTTTTACTTACGTGAGTTTTCTAAACTCCGTAAGTGAAATTTCTAAACCCTTAGTAAATACATATTACCTTTTAAATAAGAGAATAGTTACTAGAAATAAACACCAGGAAAAGTTAAGAAGAGTATCTTAGAATGGAGTGCTGCCTATTTATTTAATGAGGAATATCCACAAAGTCTAAAATGTCATAACTCTAGTACTTCAGTTTAGGGTCGACCTTCTCATATATCAGGGCTTCCCTGGTGGCTCAGATGGTAAAGAATCTGCCTGTAATGCAGGAGACCTGAGTTTGATCCTGGGTCAGGAAGATACCCTGGAGAAGGAAATGGTAGTCCACTGCAGTATTCTTGCCTGGAGAATTCCATGGACAGAGGAGCCTGGTGGGCTACAGTCCATTGGTCACCAAGAGTTGGACATGACTGAATTACTAATACTTTCACTTTCTCATGTATCAGTTACAGCTTTAGTACCATATAGACAGTGACTGAGATAAACTGTAATTCAATAAGGAGATAAATGCCTATGAGTTGAACAAGTCTGAAAAAGTGCTTACTCTTCTCCAGGTGATGGGCTAATTTCCAATTGAGAAATTTGAAAACATTCATGAAGTGAAGCTCTTATAGACAGAATCAATTAGCAGGGATATGGAAGTCCATGAACCATAGCCTTCTTTTAGCAAGGGCCCAGCCAAAAGAGATTATTGAATTTTCAGTTTTACAAAGGAGATCTCCATGTTATCAACTCAAATCCTATTTTAACTTTGACTGTCCCAAGCATTGTCTTTACCATTGTGCAGTGCTTAGATACATTTAAAAGAATTTCCACTCTAAACAAATGGAAAATAGCCGGTCACCTCCATTAGGTTACCCTTAAGGCTGAAACACCCCAGTTAATTTTTCAGTGAGGTCTTACCTTTTAACTTTTGTTTTGTGACCCTCCCTCAACAGTCTTCTGAAATGTTTACACTTCCTCCAAAATTAAGAAAAAAAATTACTGAGCTTTACTGTCTAGTTAAATATATTCCATTATTTAAAATGATCTGTTGGAAAGGCAGGATAGTGATGTCTCTATTTATATATCTCAGCATCACATGGACTGGCCCAGAGTGGGTGCTTGATAAATATCATCACATCAATATACGAATGGTTTCTTTTAAAAACTGAAGCACAACTTTTGGACCAAGGACATCATATCTTCAAATCTGGTTCTTATAATAACACCTTTTGGGTGTTGTGCTGTTTTAAGAGAGGTGAGTCCTCTGTCCTTTTTTTTTTTTTCTTCAGTTGGTTGCTCACGTTTTTTCTCCCCAGTGACACTCTCCTTCATTTATCCTTTTCATGTTCAATTCTTTTTATTTCTGAACACTCCTCAAATATAAAAAGGCATTTAATCTTCCAATGCGAAATGCCAGCCACTCTAGATTTGTGTCACCTGCAAAGTTTAATGTTGTACTAACTATTCCATCATGCAGATCACTGGCAGAAACATGGAATACCAATATTCTCAAGTCAAAGTCAAGAAGAAATCCACTAGTGATGTTCCCCCCTGCTCCTCCAGTTGACACCTATCTATTGATTATCCTTCTGAGAACAGTCTCTGTAATAACACAGTGGATTACTCCTGCTATCTATCAAGACTTGTGGTCTCCTAAGGAGTCACAGATGATGTATTAAAATAGTTTATTGGCATAGAACATCTTTAGCGAAGGAGAACAAGACATTTTACACAGTAAGTGGGTGGTAAATCATATTTTTGAAAATGGAATTATTTTTAAATGCTCTCAGATACTGTTTAGAGGAGGCCTGTAATAAAGCCCATTGTCAAATGAAAAATCCCTAGGAAAAGTTAATAATTATCCCCTAAATGTATTTCTTTGAGATTGGCTATTTTATGGCAGGTTTTCTCAGAGGAGATCGCCTGCCCTCATTTCCCACCCCCCAAGCCTCCACCCCCAGTAAGCTTTATAAAATTTGTAAGGCCCAATTGCACTTGGAGCTGTATGTGACTTATCTGAGGATTAATGACTCAACCTCCTTTGCCGGTGTCCTGGGCTCCCCTCTCAGACCTCACAGCCTTAAATGGCTTGAAGAAAAATGGCTCATCTACCCAAATCATCCATTACCAAAGCTGGAGCTTTCCAGTTGGCTTACCTTTCTCATGTTGAGACTTTGTTTAAATATTAGCATGGCTGGAGAAGTTGCTAGTAGAATCAGTTCTAATTCTGTGCACAGCTACTGGAAAACAGAATCTGACTGGATATGTTCCAGTGAAGTAGGATGCAAGCATGATGAATCTGCAATTTCTCATTTAACACTAATTCAAAGCAGACACCTCTGTGGACATTATGAAGCCCATAGATAAACTTTAGGAGATGTAGGAAATTATATGCAGCATCTTGTATATCTGTGTTACACCCAGCAGTTCTCATCAAATCCAGGTATTCACAACCCAAATACCATTTAAGAAGGACTACATGACAAGTAGCTTTACTCTTCAACTCCTTACTCCTAGACTCGTCGACCTTTTAATAGACCTGTTTAATAGACCTTTTAAAAAATAAAATATCTTTTAAAAGTTTAAACTTTATTATAATCAAAGAAATATGAATATATTTATGAGATACTACATTTTAAGTAACCTCACTGTGGAAAATCACAAGAATGAAACTTAGTATCGAAAAAGATGTAAGAAAACACACACCCTCAATTTCTGTTGGTGGCAGTTTATGCTCTGTGTGGCAATTTGGCAAAAGTCTTAAAACATAGATATGATTGGATGGGCAATTCTTATTTTAAGGAATTTGTCCTAAGGGAAAGAATTGGACAAGTATACAAAGATATTGATCTCAATGTTTGTTACAGTATTGCTTACAATAGTGAAAAATTTATAACTGTGCATTAAGGGGGTTAATTTAAGCCAGTTATGGTACACTCATTAAATGGATTTCCACAAAATAATATAGTTGTACATTTATCAGTATGGAGCCATACTTGTATTACATTAACTAAAAATGCTGGTTACAAAATAATATAGTATTGAGCGGAAACTGTATTTCTTAGGTACAAATAGAAAATATGTCTGAATATATACTGAAAAGATAGTCACAAAAATAATATTTGTGTTTACACTTAATAAGATTGTAGATGGTTTTTCTTCTGCATTTATTGTGTCAACAAAGATAAATAATATAAATTTTAAACATATATGCAATAAAATAATAGAAGTTTATAGAGTCCTCGGGGTGGGGGTGGGAAATGCTTTGGGAGCTGACAAGGATTTTATACAATGATACAATGGGTAAAATTTCATCATCTCATTATAGACACTAATCATCTGCTTATTTAGCTACTGATTTCTAGAAAGAAGAACACTGCTTTCTGAATAAATTCTAAATATTTTGCATTTGAGTGTAGAAATATCACCTGTTATGTGCTCAGTATAGGGTCACTAAATTCCTCACTAAAGGAGAGAAAGATGACATGAGTTTCTTATCATTTCTTATAAAAAATCTTTTTTTCTTCCTTATAACCCCCAGCACAGGTCGGCTAACTGAATTGGTATTTGGTTGGCCTGTGCAAATAATAACTGAAAATTTACTTATTTATTCATCAAAACTTTTATGTTATTTAATAGGTTCCAGGCACTATTATAAGAACTTTTCAAATATGAGCTTAACCCTCTAAGCCACTCTAGGAGTGAAAGGTTATTATTATTCCCATTCTATAGTTGGAGGAGCAGATGACTCTAAAGATAGTTAAACATCCCTTATATACAGAATCTAAAAAGAAATCACACAAATGGACTTATTTACGAAAAAGAAACATACTCACAGACTTGGAGAATGAGCTTATGGATACCAGTGGGAAGGATGGGGGAAAGGGATAGTTAGGGAGTGTGGGATCCACATGTACATACTTCTCTATGTTAAATGGATAAAAACAAGTTTCTACTGTATTAGCACAGGTAACTGCTCAATGTTATGTGGCAGCCTGATGCGAGGGGAGTTTGGGGGAGAGTGGATACATGTATATGTATGGCAGAGTCCCTTTGCTGTCCTCCTGAAACTAGCACAACTTTGTTAATCGGCTATGAAAGTGAAAGTGAAAGTTGCTCTGTCCTGTCCGGCTCTTGGTGACCCCATGGACTGTAGTCCATGGAATTCTCTAGGACAGAATACTGGAGTGGGTAGCCTTTCCCTTCTCCAGGAGATCTTCCCAACCCAGGGATCAAACTCAGGTCTCCCACGTTGCAGGCAGATTCTTTACCGTCTGAACCATGAGAGAAGCCCAAGAATACTGGAGTGGGTAGCCTATCCCTTCTCCAGCAACTCTTCCCAACCCAAGAGATGAACCTGGGTCTCCTGCATTAGAAGTAGATTTTTACCAACCGATCTATCAGGGAATACACTATAAAATAAAAAGTTAAAAGAATAAAGACAGTTCAACTATCTTGTCTGAGATCAAGCAGCTGATTGATGTGAGTGATCATTTATCCTCAAGTTAGTAATTACTTGAGGATGTATATGATGTAGGAATGGGAATAACTTGAGTGTCTTATGGTAGGGAAGGGTTATATTAATACACATGACGACAAAGTTTTATCGTCATATTTGAAATCTAACATAGCCACCAAAATAATTTTGATAATTTTTATTAAGGTGGGCAAGTTTCTAATAAAATATATATTAAATAATTCAGATATATAATTGAAACAAAGCAATATAAAAGTTTGTGCAAAAATGGCCAAATATATAAAATAGGGGGAATTAAAAAGAGAAGTAAATATAACCAGATGTTGATGACAACTATATCAGGAGAAGTGAGACTATGGGTGATTTTAATATTTTTAAATAACTTTCTAATTTTCCAAAATGAGTAGAGTGAATATTGTTGCTCTAAAATAAAAATTAATTCATTTCCTTTAAGTTACAAGCTAGCAAGAAAAGTAACACATGTAAGGAGAAATGGCAATAAGATTTAATATCTGCAAACATGATGCTTGATTTAATGGAGGCACCAATATGTGTGACCCTAAGCAGATATCTTAGGAACACTGACTGTCAATGAATTTATGGATGTTCACTGAGTCCTGCCAAAACTCTGCTCTCTGGGGAACATGGGTCATTTCTTTCTTCCAGTGGTGAAATTCTCTGTTAGTCTTCTCACTGAGAAGTGCAAAAATCGAAAAGTGCAAAGTAAGAATGAAAAGGGCTGGAGTAAATAGTACATTCTCAGCTAAAAGTCGAGAGAGAGCTTTAGTATTTGCTGGGAAAATATCTATGAAAAATAGAATGTATGATTTGACTATTAAATAGTCATTGGTTTGGTTGCTATTTCTGATCGAGCTAAAGTTTGGATGCATGCAAGCAAACCACAGCAGTATTTTGGTGGGAAAAATTCAACCTATTCCCAGTAAGGAACTGGATCTGTTTTTCTCTAGCCAGAAGGATAGAGAGCTGAAAATAGAAAAACTGAGAGTGGGTCGTTTGCCTGAAAGAAAAAATCCGTCTTTCCCAGACAAGAATGGAAGTCACCTTAGGGACTAACATGCAGGGGACTCTCTCTGCTCTAGGGCTGGGTTGAAGAGGTTGGGAGAGGTCTCTTAGACATACAGTGTAGCTGGAAGAGCCAGCTAAGAGTGTGGGTGTGTATGTATGAACATATGATTAAACCATAGTAACACCAGGAATACTGGGCCCAGGGGAAGAATGGAACTTTAACAGTTAATTGTGACTCTGCAGAGAAGTCGGGTTACTTTTTCTTTCCTGGGTGAAGAGAACACTAACTGTAGGACTGTGGTAGAGATCCTTGGACTATAAACACATCTCTTTTCTAGAGAGGGCTGGACCAGCTTGGTGGGTTAGCTAGAAGGCTTCACTGACAATACATAAACACACTAATAATTCATCAGCATGGGGAGACCAGCCGCCACGTTTAATGGCAGCACTGTTAGGCACCTATCTCTGTCTGGAACGAGTCTCTTTTCAACCCTCATCTACATGAATTTGTCTTGCCTTCCTTCCTTCACTGTCAGGCAAACTGAATTAATCTTCACACATGAACTCTTTAATTCTGTCCTTTTGAAGTTCAGAGATAATTGGGCTTCTTGGTAGCTTAGCTGTTGTTTTGGGTTTTGTTTTGTTTTACATTCTCTTCCCAAAACATGAATAGCCACAACTGACCCCTTGGGTTGAATAGACATTCCTCAAAGTCTTAAAGCCATCATGCAAGGAAGACTCCAGAGAAGAAGGAACAAGGACATTTCTAAAATCACTTGACATTAGAACTGTTAAAAGGAAGTGGTTTCATTTTGTACTTTAGGTTCTTGAAAGGGTGCCAGCCGCCAAGGCAGGGAAGTTGTGGATCACCCTTTTAGACCCCTAATTCATACTTGATGACACTTTGTAACAATTCTGCTGTTGTTTCAAAAATCTGTTCTCTCTTTTCCCCTCTTTTTCCTTGGAGAATTTACCCCAATTTATATAGCTTCAGCTAGGCTCTCTGGCCTTCACTTTAGTCTCAAAATTCAACACTCAGTCCCAATGCCCTGATATTTACTCATAGATGTTCTGCTTACTGCTGCTGCTGCTGCTAAGTTGCTTCAGTTTTGTCCGACTCTGTGCGACCCCATAGACTGCAGCCCACCAGGCTTCCCCGTCCCTGGGACTCTCCAGGCAAGAACACTAGAGTGGGTTGCCATTTCCCTCTCCAATGCATGAAAGTGAAAAGTGAAAGTGAAGTCGCTCAGTTGTGTCCGACTCCAGCAACCCCATGGACTGCAGCCTACCAGGCTCCTCCGTCCATGGGATTTTCTAGGCAAAAGTACTGGAGTGGGGTGCCATTGCCTTCTCTGGATGTTCTGCTTACTTCAAATTAATAATGCTCATTACGTAGTCTGAAAATTCCGTCCCACCTGCATCAAATGTTCTCAATCTCATTTTGTGGTTTATTCTCCTAGACACCAGACATGAAAACTCAGAATTGCTTTTGTCTCCTCTCTTCTCTTCTTCCTATGATTAGACAGTTCCTAAGCCTCTTATGTTCTTCGTTTGATCTACTTCTTTGCTGAATTAATGGAACACTTTCTATCTAAACCAATAGTTAGCATACTTACAAGAGCCCTTGTTTTATTAATTTTCATTTAGAAGTAGTGGAATTTTGATATTGTGTGCCACTTAGATATGCCACATAATATATCTAATAGCATACTAGCATATTAGCATTAGTTATAGCTGAAGCTGCACTATCTAAGCCCCATTTATTCAACTTACTGGGCTAACTAATGTTTTTTTGTTCCTTCTTACAAACATTTGCAATGATTCCTGTGGTTTGCTGAAAGTTCAATACTTATTTCTGTTTTCCAAGAGTCAGTTGTTTTTCTTCAAAAAACCTATTTATACCCCTTAAACTTACTGTTATAATTGTGTGGATCAATGAGGTATAAGCCCCCATCAAAAAAATGACTTGGTGTTTGGAAAGCTAAGTGGAATGGTTTTGAAAGACTTGAAAAAAGTGAGTTGCTAAAAAATGCTCTTTTAACTTTTAATTCATAGAATAAATGTTGGTATGTTTTTCCCTTTTTAATGACTGCTGGCTTTATCTGATTTTTTCAATTAATTATATATAGCTACTAAAGCTGACCCTATAGCTCTGAAGCCTTTGGTGGGTGTCTTAAGGGATTACAGCACAGTGATCCCTGGCATGGGCTCTGGAACCTGTCTGGGTTTAAATCCTGTCTCTATTTCTAATTAGTTGTACTTCACTTTCCTCATTTGCAAATAAGGGTAATACCAATTTCTACCTCCTATGAGGGTCAAATTAGTTAATTCACTTTAAATAGTGCATAGCATGTAACAAGTTCTCAATAAATAGCATTTATAGGTAAAAGGGGGGAATGAGAAAAGTCAAGGTGAAGAAATGATCTAGGATAAAAGCCAAGCAATGCCCCTGATATCAACATGATTCACAAAGTAAGGAACTATTTCAGCCACTTATCTGAGAAAATATGATCCAGAAGATAGTTCTACCTGCTGTAACTAGTAATGACAATAACAAAATAAATACAAATAATAACAGCATTTTCATGGCACATTAGTAATTCTTGAGTGTATTATTTTGATTTTTCAGGATAAATATGGAAATTAAAATCAGGTCCCCAGTTCTAATCCTAGTTTTGCCACAAACTGCTTACGTGGCTTCTGACCAGCTACATTTCCTTTCTGGACTAATGGGCACTATTTGGGTAGTTGTAGATATCTGCATGCCAACTTCATTAAGTATAGAGTAGCAGGGGTACAGAGAAGCAGGTAGGAAATAATGAATTAGAGAGTGATTGGGGGCTTAGAGTAAAAATTAAGTTATGACATGACAGCTATAAAAGGGAGTGTTTCATCTGAGGGCTTTTGGGTGGCCGAAATTTAAAATTTGTTGTTCAGTTGCTAAGTCGTGTCTGACTTTGTGACCCTGTGGGCTGCAGCACGCCAGGCTTCCCTGTCCTTTACGGCTCTCAGAGTTTGCTCATATATTCATTGCATTTTGTAGGCCATAAACCTGTTCATGACTTTAAGTCTGTGTTCTGTGATTCACATTTATTATATGAAAGGGAATGATGTGGGGTTTAAGTGACAGGATACAAAGCAGAAGAAAAACATAGAGGGGAGTGATCCGCATGGATCTGGACTCATTCTGCATCTCTCTGTGGAAAAGTCTAAGCAGAGAATGGCTCTTCTGCCATCTTGGGTTGGAATTGCTTCAGATTTAAAGGTGTTGAGAAGCTTGGCTGCCCGTTGTTCAAATAAGGTGTATGTCAGTGATGTCAACACAACGTGTTGAGGAAATGTTACATCTGTCTGCAATTGGCTACCTCTTGATAGGAGAAACACTGCTGGAAGCCTGGAGACCAGATGTTGCTTTCTATCACACAGAGGTCAAACAGCTTTAGATGAAGAATGTCTGCACCTCCCCATCCCTGGCCCTAACAGAAATATGCAAGGTGATTTTGGTGGAATCATAATTGTTTTAGCTCATGTTCCTATTTTTCTTAGTGTATGACATTGTAGCCATTAGAACAGAGCAATCAAATTTGTGGCCCTTGGTTCAAGGGCTATGAAGAAGACATCAGAGCCAAGAGAGTCCTGTTCACAGGGTCACATGACCTACATTCCAGCCTGGATTTTGCCATTACAGATGTTGAAGGAGTCTGAAAATATCACTTGTTTTCTCTAGTTTCTTAAACTGAGCAAAAATGAGAGCATTATTCTAAATGGCCTGTGTTATCCTTTCCAGTTTAATATTTTGCAATTATGCAGATATGAGGGAAGCCTGGTCTTGGCTAAGCCTTGGGACAACCACCTGGAAAATCAGTACAGTGGTGTTTCCAGAATGAAAACCTCCTCTGGTATTTCCTTCTAGTCCATGTGGGAAAAAACAGTTAAAACAGCTGGTTGGAAACATATCCTGAGCCAGAGTGAGAAATGAGATTGTGAACTTAATTTTAAAGAACTCTCTAATTAAACCTCTTACAGTCAATAAAGTATCTCATCCTTTGACTAAACCTGTGTGCTAGGGGGAGTTAGGAATGAATATCCATTTCAGGAAAGTTTGCTTCTTTCACATTTGTAAAGGTTTTCTGTTCAACCACAGTAAAAAAAGGAAAATATCCAGGCTTCTTTCCAATTCAGTTTCATGGCAATAACTGCTTATATATGGAGCATCCATTAAATGAGAAATTTCTTGCTCAGTGTTGCTAGTGATGTATAGGACACTGTGAAGAAAGAAATGGTTTGTCCCCACTCCTGAGGTTTTCTTCTATGACTAAGTATATCTCCTGGCTTCTTTCCACCCTATACGTCACTCTCCATCAATGAATGTGGGAGATTTATGGACTAGTAAATTTGGGAAGAATTCGAGCCTTGACTCTGCCCTTATTCCTAGAAGTCCATCGCCTTGTATAAAGCATTTTCTTTGGGTTGCACTGTCCTACACATGTCTTTTGCTACTAAGTGACAAATAGAATGAGAGATACTGCAGTTTTCAGGTAATAATTTAAAAATCCTCCAATTTGTTTTCCATTGATGAGTGGCACTAAGAAATTAAAATCAGAGTGGAATTTAGGGAAGAGAATTATGCTTATGGCAAGCTTTTGGTGGGTCAAGATGTATGGTTTCTGGACTTAGACTTCATGTAAGGGCAGGGTCTTTTGACATTGGTGATTGGAGGGTCATATTAGACTAGATGAGTTTTTATAGTTATACAGTTGGCATTTAATGGCTCTGATCTGAATGAGAGTCTTAAAGACAGGTACACGGTACTTTGACCTTGGTGAGTGCTCGAAAATTTTGGAGGTTTTCTACACAGGCAAAAAGCTATTTTTATATAGAGAGTTACGTGTATGAGTTTGGAGAAGGCAATGGCAACCCACTCCAGTACTCTTGCCTGGAAAATCCCATGGGCAGAGGAGCCTGGTAGGCTGCAGTCTGTGGGGTCGTGAAGAGTCGGACATGACTGAGTGACTTCACTTTCACTTTTCACTTTCATGCATCGGAGAAGGAAATGGCAACCCATTTCCTTCCTGGAGAATCCCAGGGACAGTGGAGTCTGGTGGGCTGCCGTCTATGGGATCGCACAGAGTCGGACACGACTGAAGTGACTAAGCAGCAGCAGGAACAGCATATGTATGAGTTACTTTAACTAGCCCATGTGGGTACTAGAAAGTTATACCTTGGGCCCATGCATGGTGTGGCTGAAGGGGACAAAGCTGAAACAATTAAAGACAAAAGCGACTCTCTACCAGTCTTGGCATTGATGGGCAGAACAATACTAGCTGCATTTAAAGGACATGACAACTAAATTCCATGCATGCTATGAGGCACTGACGTGGCTCTAGCTTCAAATTGTTAATAACAGGCCAGAGAAACAGCGTTGAATTGGCTATTATGAATCCCTTTCTGCATTTAGAAGTCAGGAGGAAACTGTGGAGACATAAACTCTGAATTCATGTGAGTAGCCCATGGGTTCAATAGTGGAAAATATTCAAAGAACACCTGGGAGAGTTTCAAGGTGATTTGGATATTTATAGGGGGACAGGTACCTTGAAAGATCATACCAGAGCATGTATGGAGTTCAGGTCAGAGGAAACCATTGTTCTGAGGAACACTTGGGAAAAAGGATCTTGATTTCACTAAGTGCCTGAATGATTCCACTAGGTAGGTGCCTGAATGAGCACAGTGGTAAAGAATCCACCTGCCAATGCAGGGGATGCAAGACATGCAGGTTCAATCCCTGGGTCAGGAAAATCCCTGGGAGTAGGAAATGGAAATCCACTCCAGTATACTTGCATGGAAAATTCCATGGACAGAGGAGCTTGGTGGGCTGCGGTCCACGGGATCACAAAGAGTTGGACACGACTGAAGCGACTTAGCAGCAGCAGCAGCAGCAGCAGCAGCAGAGCTTTAGGAGTAAAGACAAAGATAGATGCAATGTATCAGAGGAAGAAGTGGTCGTGAAATAAAGGAAGATAATGATCAGAGCCACTTAAGTTTGAGGAATCAAGGCACATGTCATGGGGCAGTTGGTGTTTAAAATGGATCTTGAGGATCATGTCATCTGTAAACAATGAGAGTTTTACTTCTTCTTTTCCAATTTGGATCCCTTTTATTTCTTTTTCTGCTCCGATTGCTGTGGCCAAAACTTCCAAAACTATGTTGAATAGTAATGGTGAAAGTGGGCACCCTTGTCTTGTTCCTGACTTTAGAGGAAATGCATGATCCTCTACATAGAAAACCCTAAAGACTCCACCAGAAAATTATTAGAACTAATCAATGATTATAGTAAAGTTGCAGGATATAAAATCAACACACAGAAATCCCTTGCATTCCTGTACACTAATAATGAGAAAATAGAAAGAGAAATTAAGGAATCAATTCCATTCACCATTGCAATGAAAAGAATAAAATACTTAGGAATATATCTACCTAAAGAAACTAAAGACCTATATATAGAAAACTATAAAACACTGGTGAAAGAAATCAAAGAGGTCACTAATAGATGGAGAAATATACCATGTTCATGGATTGAAAGAATCAATATAGTGAAAATGAGTATATTACCCAAAGCAATTTATAGATTCAATGCAATCCCTATCAAGCTACCAACAGTATTCTTCACAGAGCTAGAACAAATAATTTCACAATTTGTATGGAAATACAAAAAAACCTCGAATAGCCAAAGCGATCTTGAGAAAGAAGAATGGAACTGGAGGAATCAACCTACCTGACTTCAGGCTCTACTACAAAGCCACAGTTATCAAGACAGTATGGTACTGGCACAAAGACAGAAATATAGATCAATGGAACAAAATAGAAAGCCCAGAGATAAATCCACGCACATATGGACACCTTATCTTTGACAAAGGAGGCAAGAATATACAATGGATTAAAGACAATCTCTTTAACAAGTGGTGCTGGGAAAACTGGTCAACCACTTGTAAAAGAATGAAACTAGAGCACTTTCTAACACCATACACAAAAATAAACTCAAAATGGATTAAAGATCTAAACGTAAGACCAGAAACTATAAAACTCCTAGAGGAGAACATAGGCAAAACACTCTCCGACATACATCACAGCAGGGTCCTCTATGACCCACCTCCCAGAATATTGGAAATAAAAGCAAAAATAAACAAATGGGACCTAATTAAACTTAAAAGCTTCTGCACAACAAAGGAAACTATAAGCAAGGTGAAAAGACAGCCTTCAGAATGGGAGAAAATAATAGCAAATGAAGCAACTGACAAACAACTAATCTCAAAAATATACAAGAAACTCCTACAGCTCAATTCCAGAAAAATAAATGACCCAATCAAAAAATGGGCCAAAGAACTAAATAGACATTTCTCCAAAGAAGACATACAGATGGCGAACAAACACATGAAAAGATGCTCAACATCACTCAGTATCAGAGACATGCAAATCAAAACCACCATGAGGTACCATTTCATGCCAGTCAGAATGGCTGCGATCCAAAAGTCTACAAGCAATAAATGCTGGAGAGGGTGTGGAGAAAAGGGAACCCTCTTACACTGTTGGTGGGAATGTAAACTAGTACAGCCACTATAGAGAACAGTGTGGAGATTCCTTAAAAAACTGGAAATAGAACTGCCTTATGACCCAGCAATTCCACTGCTGGGCATACACACTGAGGGAACCAGAAGGGAAAGAGACACGTGTACCCCAATGTTCATCGTAGCACTGTTTATAATAGCCAGGACATGGAAGCAACCTAGATGTCCATCAGCAGATGAATGGATAAGAAAGTTGTGGTACATATACACATTAAAAAGAATACATTTGAATCAGTTCTAACGAGGTGGATGAAACTGGAGCCTATTATACAGAGTGAAGTAAGCCAGAAGGAAAAACACCAATACAGTATACTAACGCATATATATGGAATTTAGAAAGATGGTAACAATAACCCTGTATACGAGACAGCAAAAGAGACACTGATGTATAGAACAGTCTTTTGGACTCGGTGGGAGAGGGAGAGGGTGGGATGATTTGGGAGAATGGCATTGAAACATGTATAATATCATATATGAAACAAGTCGCCAGTCCAGGTTCGATGCACGATACTGGATTCTTGGGGCTGGTGCACTGGGATGACCCAGAGGGATGGTACGGGGAGGGAGGAGGGAGGAGGGTTCAGGATGGGGAACGCATGTATACCTGTGGCGGATTCATTTCGATATATGGCAAAACCAATACAATATCGTAAAGTAAAAAAAAATAAAAAAAATAAAATGGATCTTGACAAAATAGCAGAGAATTTTAGGCTTCTTGTTCCAGAAGGGCCATGGCTAAGTCTAGTGCAGGAGGAGGAGATTTGGAAGTCCCAGCACCATCTCTGGTTCCCAGCTTCCTTCTCAGCTAGTGTGGATTCATTTTAATGATACATTTGTGTCAGGTGGGCTTTTAAAACAATCTCATTAAGGGTAAATAGCAGCCAGAAAAGGAAACATGGACATGTGTATTCTTCTATAGTTAAAATGGATAACCAACAAGGACCTACTGTATAGCACATGGGACTCTGGTCAGGTGTTACGTAGCAGCCTGGATGGGAGAGGAGTTTGGGGAAGATTGCATACATATATATGTATGGCTGAGTCCCTTCGCTGTTCACCTGAAACTCTCACGGCATTGTTAACTGGCTATACTTCAATACAAAATAAAACGTTTAAACAACAACAACAAAAAGGAAATAGAGTAGAACTATTCTCTGTTCTTTTCTGGACTTGTTCTTTCCCTATCCTCCTGCTATAACCCTTAGGAATTTGGAAGTTTTCAGGTGTGAGTTCCAGTAAAGTCAGAGATAAAATGCAATTACAGTGAACTCTTCTTGGTTAAATTGAGATTCTTGGATTATCTCCCTCATTATTTGTCAAAATAATTATTAGGTCTCAGCATGTGTGTCTGAAATCAACAGAGAAACCCCCTTTTCCATGGCCCAATCATCTGGCATGGACAAATGTTTTATATCCTCCATGTTATGATTTCTTATGCCAGATACGGGGACAGTGTAAATTTTGTGATGTTTTAAACCCTGGAATAACTTTGTTCTTGTCAGGATTATCTGAGAAATTGCCCTATTGCAATTTACCCCTAATATAAACCATTGGGCTTTTGCTATGCTTGCCTATAATGGGACTGGGACTTTTAACACATTGCTAAAGGTTAGTTTACAGACATGCTACCTTGGTGTGCTTAAATATGAAATATCTTAAATCCCATGAAAAAACACATGTTAGTGGATATCTACCAATGGTAAGGGATAAAAGAGAAGTTCATCTTGCTCAATTACATAGAAATTGAACAGATGATAGGAGGAAAAAGGGCTCCCTCAGCAAAGGAAAGCATGTTTGGGAAACAATGGAAAATCAACTTTGGCTAAAGAGTTGATTCTGAGTAGATGAGAAATAAAGATAAAATCATAAAGCTACCAAGAACAGAATTTTGAATTAGAAGAGTCTTAAAGTAGAATCAGTATAACTTTATTCAGATCAAATCTATGGAATTAGTAGGTATGTAACTTTATTCAAGTCAACATCATTTGCCTAGAGTTTGCTCATTTTAAAATGAGGCTTAAATAAAGTGAATATTGTAATATGGGAAAATGCCAGGTGAAATTCAAATATATATTAGGTGTTCAATGAGTAATCTTTAAATATTCTGAATCCAAATATATTCCCTCTTCTAATTTAATACATGAGGTACCTGGGGCTCAAAGAAATTAACTTATCTATTTAAGTTTCCAGAGTTAATAGTGGCAGAGATGAGATTCAAATCTACTTTTCTCTTCCTTCCTTGTCTAGTGGGCTTTTGACTGCATCATGTTTAAAGTGGCATGATTATTTTAGTAATAGCCTTAGAGATAGAAAGTTAGATTATGAGCACACCAGGGCCCTTGAAAGATAAGGAAAAGAATTGTGCTGTTTTTGTCAAATCACTGATGATTTGGAGCTGAGGGGAAACATGAGTCTGGTGATCTGCAGGATGGATTAGGAAAAGGAAATTTTCTGGAAGACATTAATTTCTGTTCCATCTGTAGGCTCCAAGAATATGAGGAAGGGGAGAGAGGCTCTCCCATTACCCAGAATGTGATCAGCTTCAAGCAATGTCTAGTTCATAGATGTAGTTAATAAATATGTATAATGAAAAATTTGAAAGAATTAATTAAAAAGTCAATTGAATAAATAAATAAATGAAATATCTTCATGAATGAATGTAATGGTATTTTGATTACAAACTGGCCTTTCACTTTCTTCTCCTAGTTGAACAGTAGAGCGTTCAAATTGGGACCTGAAAGCTCATAAGGATATGGTCAGTGTCTTCCAGGTTATTATTGTTAGGAATGGACTAATTTGACCAAAACCCATTATTTTTGGGGAGTAGATTATGATCCAGTAGATCCAGTCTAGTTAGGAGAATTAGATTCATAGTCAGATAGAATTGGATTTGAGTCATGGCATGGTTGTAACACTTGCTGGGTGTTCCCTGGTGGCTCAGATAGTAGAGAATCTGCCTGCAAAGCAGGAGATCCAGGTTTGATCCCTGGATCCTGGAAGATCTCCTGGAGAAGGGAATGGCTACCTACTCTGGTATTCTTGTCTGGATAATTCCATGGACAAAAGAGTCAGATAGAATTGGATTTAAACCATAGATTTGTTGTGATACTTATTAGCTCTATGATTTTGAGTGATGACTCAAGGGCAGGAAGCAGGGCAGAAGAGGGAAAAAATAGTCTACATAAGATGATTGACAGGGATTTAAAAAAAAGAAAACATGCATTTCTAACCCATGGGGATTCCCAGAAATGCTTATGATCAAAGCTCTTTCCTCTGGGCTGGGCTCTATTTTAGCTGGTGAGAGAAGAACCAGTTAAATATGAATTGTTCATCAATATAGAGCTATCACGGGAATGTGAAAATACATTTATGTGTCCACATACACTGAGAAGCAGGAATATGGTCAGTTTGTCACTTATTCATTTACTTTGCTTTACCTTTGTCCTTCCATTTTTGGACATGAAGCAGAAACCATATCCAAATAGAGCTCAGTTGTCTATTTATTACAAAGTTCTGGGGAGAAAATGTTCAGCAAAGAGAGATGTTCTCTCATTCATCTACATTCTCAGAGTGCATTCCACCTCCCTTGCATGCTGAACTTTCTACCTGGTGGTTCAGCTGTTTGTTTGTGTTTTATCCTTGTTTTAACCTCAGTTTTCCTTCCCTCTTGGGCTTCCCCGATGGCTCAGATGGTAAAGAATCTGCCTGCAATGTGGGAGACCTGGGTTCAGTCTGAGTTTGGAAGATCCCTTAGAGAAGGGAATGGCTACCTACTCCAGTATTCTTGCCTAGAGAATTATATGGACAGAGGAGCGTGGCAGCTACAGTCCATGGTGTGACAAAGAGTTGGACACAACTGAGTGACTAACACTTTCATTTTCCTTCCTTCTTACTGCCCATATCAGAGACATTCATGTCAGTTGCATCACTGATTTAAAGGAGAGCCTTAAAAGGTTCTATTTAGCTAAAAATCATTTTTATTTATGTCTTTTTAATTTATTGTTATAAACTAAGAAGAATACAAGGTATTTACTTGGTGTACCTAAGTTTCTCCTATTGCTGGAGAATTTAAACATCTAAATACATGACTAGGGGCCAGAGCCAACTGCAAGCATTCCACAATGGCAATTAATTAGCTGAGCAAGGAGAGAGCAGGAAAGGACCTGGGCAGAGGGACCCATCTCTTCTCTATGTCATAAATATCATAGGAAAAGAAAGGAAAAATTCTTCAAGTATTCTATGCTACTTAACGCACTTACTTAAAACTCTAGATGAGACTTTTCCTGATATGGTGCTTGTCTCATTTTCTTGACTTTTTCCCATAGAATTTCTCCCCTACTGCATCATAAGCACATTTAACTACTGATCATTTCCCTAATTTTTCTTGCTTTTCATACACGCTGCCTTGCATGTGTTTTCTCTGTCTGACGTCCCTTTGGACAACTTAGTTTTCTGAGCCCATTTCATCAATTGTTAGATAAAGAAAAAATTATCTACCTCATTGGGGCTGTCATGTGGATTAAATAAGATTATCCACATGATCCATGTTAAGGGCTCAGCACAGTTTCTGGCACATATAAGTGTGGCAATTTTTCATTTGTTTCTTCCTTTGTTTGGTGAATTTCTACTCATACCCCCAAGAACCATCTCAAATATACTTTTTGCTTTGAAACCTTCCCTGTTTCTGTTCAGGAAAATCATTGTTTTTATTTTATGCTTCCATATGATTCTGTCCATATTTACATTACACTCAGTTGGAATTTGGGGCTTTCCCCGGTGGCTCAGCAGTAAAGAATCTGCCTGCCAATGCAGGAGACACAAAAGACATGGGTTCACTCTCTGGGTTGGGAAGATCCATTGGAGGAGACAACGGCAACCCATCCAGTATCTTTGCCTGGAAAATTCCATGGCCAGAAGAGCCTAGTGGACTATAGTCCATGGGGTCTCAAAGAGTCCAACACGACTTTGCAACGAAACAATAACAACTGTCTTCCCCAAAGAACTGTGACCTTCTGAAATGGACACTATACCTTGGTCATGTTATTTTTTCAACATCTAACACAGTTCCTTTGCAAATAAAAATTTAACTTTTAACAAATGATTTTTTGAGCAGATGAGCAAGTGAGTCAGTGAGTGAATGAATAAATGAAAGGAAGATTGTAAAACAATGGACCATGGTGGAGTAATTGTTCCTAAAAGTGTACCTGAGTGACCGTAGGTTTTGCCTAACTAACTGGTACCTCATTCTTTTGAGAAAAGTCAGGCTGTTGTTTTTATGAGAATGTGAATAGAATAAGTTAAGAGAGCTTACTGAGTTAAGCTCACTTTTCTAGATAAGAGATGGAGAAGATGCACTGGGAGAACCTAATCACCTTTGATGGTGGGGACAAGAAGAGTAGAGAAAGTAAATAGAAAAAAAAGAAGTTAATAAAGGGAGAGCTGGCGGAGTCTGGACAGAGGGAGAATTGTGACAGCTGCTGGAAAGAGAAGAGATTTGGGAGAAGGTGAGGGAAAATTCAAAAGGCATTTTAGAAACTTTAAGCCAGCTCTCTTACCTATCTTTTGAAAGGATAAGACAGGGAATTGCTAGTGTCTCAGTGGTAAAGAATTTGCCTGCAATGCAGGAGACAGAGTTTGATCCCTGGATCTGGAAGATCCCATGAAGAAGGAAATGGCAACCCACTCCAGTATTCTTGCCTAGAGAATTCCATGAACAGAGGAGCCTGGCAGGCTATAGTCCATGGAGTCACAAGAATTGGCCATGACTTAGAGACTAAATTACCACCCCCATCCTGAACACAAACCCCAATTTACCTATTCCTGAGACTAATAATATTTTTTCTGTCATTTTCTCTAGAAACCCCCAGCTCAGAGACTGGGAATTCCTGAGGGTTGGCTCTTATCTAACAGTTGGAAATGAATTATCTGAGGAGATGCACATGCTAACAAAGCAAAAGACTTTATTGGGAAGGGACACCTGGATGGAGAACAGGAGGGTAAGGGAACCCAAGAGGACTGCTCTGCTACTTGGCTTGCAGTCTCAGGTTTTAGGGTAATGCGGTTAGTTTCTGGGTTTTCTCTCCCTAATCATTCTGATTCAAGGTACTTGCTGTTGGCCTGTGCACCATTCAGCCAAAACAAATTCTAGTGTGAGAGTTCCTGGGAGGTTGGCAGGACATATTGTATCCTCTCTCCTCCTTTTGACCCTTATCAAATTCTTCTGGATTGGTTTTACATAATATGGGCTGGGATGTCCTCCTTCCTTTAAGTTCAGTTCAGTTTAGTTCAGTTCAGTCCCTCAGTCATGTCTGACTCTTTGCCACCCCATGGACTGCAGGATGCTAGGCTTCCCTGTCCATCACCAATTTCTGGAGCTTGTACAAACTCACATGCATTGAGTCGGTGATGACACTTAACCAGCTCATCCTCTATCGTCCAAGTATCCTCCTGCCTTCAATCTTTCCCAGCATGAGGGTCTTTTCCAATGAGTCAGTTCATCTCATCAGTTCAGTTCAGTGGCTCATTCATGTCCGACTCTTTGTGACCCCATGAACCACAGCACGCCAGGCCTCCCTGTCCATCACCAACTCCCAGAGTTTACCCAAACTCATGTCCATTGAGTCGGTGATGCCATCTAACCATCTCATCCTCTGTTGTCCCCTTCCCCTCCTACTTCAGTCTTTCCCAATATCAGGGTCTTTTGAAATGAGTCAGCTCTTCACATCAGGTGGCCAAAATATTGGAGTTTCAGCTTCAATATCACTCCTTCCAATGAACACCCCGGGACTGATTTCCTTAAAGATGGACTGGTTGGATCTCCTTGCAGTCCAAGGGACTCTCAAGAGTCTTCTCCAACACCACAGTCAAAAGCATCAATTCTTCTGCACTCAGCTTTCTTTATAGTCCAATTGTCACATCCATACATGACTACTGGAAAAACCATAGCCTTAACTAGACGGACTTTTGTTGGCAAAGTAATGTCTCTGCTTTTCAATATGCTATCTAGGTTGGTCATAACTTTCCTTCCAAGGAGTAAGCGTCTTTTAATTTCATGTCTGCAGTCACCATCTGCAGTGATTTTGGAGCCCAGAAAAATAAAGTCAGCCACTGTTTCCACTGTTTCCCCATCTATTTCCCATGAAGTGATGGGACTGGATGCCATGATCTTCATTTTCTGAATGTTGAACTTTAAGCCAACTTTTTCACTCTCCTCTTTCACTTTCATCAAGAGGCTATTTAGTTCCTCTTCACTTTCTGTCATAAGGGTGGTATCATCTGCATATCTGAGGTATTGATATTTCTCCCGGCAATCTTGATTCCAGCTTGTGCTTCTTCCAGCCCAGTATTTCTTATGATGTACTCTGCATATAAGTTAAATAAGCACGGTGACAATATACAGCCTTGACATACTCCTTTTCCTATTTGGAACCAGTCTGTTGTTCCATGTCCAGTTCTAACTGTTGCTTCCTGACCTGCATACAGGTTTCTCAAGAGGCAGGCCAGATGGTCTGGTATTCCCATGTCTTGAAGAATTTTCCACAGTTTATTGTGCTCCACACAGTCAAAGGCTTTGGCATAGTCAATAAAGCAGAAATAGATGTTTTTTCTGGAACTCTCTTGCTTTTTCGATGATCCAGTGGCTGTTGGCAATTTGATCTCTGGTTCCTCTGCCTTTTCTAAAACCAGCTTGAACATCTGGAAGTTTATGGTTCACGTATTGCTGAAGCCTGGCTTGGAGAATTTTGAGCATTACTTCACTAGTGTGTGAGATGAGTGCAATTGTGCAGTAGTTTGAGCATTCTTTGGCATTGCCTTTCTTTGGGATTGGAATGAAAAGTGACCTTTTCCAGGCCTGTGGCCACTGCTGAGTTTTCCAAATTTGCTGGCATATTGAGTGCAGCACTTTCACAGCATCATCTTTTAGGATTTGGAATAGCTCAACAGGATTATCTTCACATCAGGTAGCCAAATATTGGAACTTCAGCATCAGTCCTTCCAGGGAGTATTCAGGATTGATTTCCTTTAGGATTGACTGGTTGGATCTCCTTGCAGTCCAAAGGACTCTCAAGAGTCTTCTCCAACACCACAGTTCAAAAGCATCAATTCTTTGGTGCTCAGCTTTCTTATGGTCCAACTTTACATCCATACATGACTATCGGGAAAACCATAGCTTTGACTAGATGGACCTTTGTTGGCAAAGTAATGTCTCTGCTTTTTAATATGAGGTCTACATTTGTCATAGATTTTCTTCTAGGGAGCAAGCATCTTTTAATTTCCTGGCTGCAGTCACCATCTGCAGTGATTTTGGAGCCCCCAAAAATAAAGTCTGTCACTGTTTCCATTGTTTCCCAATCTATTTGCCATGAAGTGATGGGAATGGGTGCCATGATCTTTGTTCTTTGAATGTTTTGTTTGAAGCCAGCTTTTTCACTCTCCTCTTTCACGTTCATCAAGAAGCTCTTCAGTTCCTTTTCTCTTTCTGCCATAACGGTGGTGTAATTTGCATATCTGAGGTTATTGATATTTCTTCCGGCAATCTTGATTCCAGCTTGTGCTTTACAATAGGCTTCCTTCCCTTCAGCCTCTCCGAAATTTTCCTGGTTAGTTTTCAGCAGCATGGAGTTCTTTATAGGGTCGTCCTATTGTGAAACCACTCAGGCAAGCTGTAATCATCCTTCCTGGCCAAGATGGGCAGTTTCGGTTCCCTAACCCTTTTAGCCCTCTGCATGGACTTCCCTGGTAACAGCTAAGTTTTCATCTTACCCTCCTTGATAGCTCTGACCATGGCTTCTGAGGATGTGTCCTTCCCAAGTACCGCCTGAGAGGACTTGTTCACTGACCTGTGTTGAACTTCAGCTTAACCATGTACCTTCAGAATTGATTCCTGCCTGAGAAGAGGAACTATCTCTGCTACTCTGCCTTTGCTATACTCCTTATGATCCATCTTTAACCCCAGGTGGTGCTAGTGATAAAGAACCTGCCTGCCAATGCAGGAGACATAAGAGAGTCAGGTTCCATCCCTGAGTCAGGAAGATCCCCTGGAGGAGGGCATGGCAAAAGAATTCCACGCACAGAGAAGCCTTAGGGTGGCAACGAGTCGTACATGACTGAAGGGCTTAGCACGCACACGCATACAATCCATCTCTGATCCGAGATGAGTATTCACTGAATGTGTGGGGTAGTTGGGAGCATGATGCATGACATTTGCCTTCTTGGAAAAATTTCAAAGCATTAACATCAGCTAGTCCCTCTCATAAAGCAATAATGTAAATATCTTTTTATTACTAGCCTATTTCTGCTTTGTGACAGAGGAGGAAAAAAAGTTATTTTCTCCTATGTATCATCCTATTATGTTGAAAATAAGTGAGCTCTGAAGGAAATAACTAAAATGTGATGTACTTGGTTAGTAACTGATTCTTTAAATTGATCATGTGGCAGTCAGCACAATAACATGGGTGATTTTCCCATCAGTAGAAGGAGAATCACTACAGAAATATCAAAGGGCAAAGAGAGACCCAAGATTAACAGCCATAAGCTCTTCTGAGTTTATTAGAGAATGGATTTCTGCAGGGGTTTGGGACAGAATCACTGATTTAGTAAATTATAAAATTACAAAATCAGACTGGTAACATGCTGAGCTGTTTACAAGCTAATGTTTATGAGTGAAAAGTAGACAACAGGGATGAAAATGAATTTATATGGTTTCTGTACCCTATCGTATGATTTCCCAAAGGCTATCTTAAACATGACATGTATTTTCACTAGAGGAATAATTGGGTGTGCTGGTGGATTTGTCTTAGGCCTAGCTCCTGGTGGTCAGTAAACAGGGGTTTCCTGTCCTACCTAGTATGATTCCAGAGAAGTAAGATCCTTCTTGTGACACTTGAAACAGTAATGATTTACCCCTTTGGAGTGCATTAATCTCTTTATGTGACCATCTCAAAAAAGGCAGTAAATTCTTCCTTGGTTTAGTAAGAGATTTTTGTTTCTAATACTAGAGCTCAAAGGTTTTATGTGTGTGGTAGTAATGATGAAAAGGGCAGAACACTGAATAAATAAATTGTAATTTTATCCTAATATGAAGTTATTTGGGAAATTGATTCCTAAAACTGACAGTTGAACTGTCAGCCCCAGTCATTCAGGATATGTTTGATTAATTGATCTCATGAAACTGCTGGAGACAATACAAAATCAAAGATGCCTTCAAACTCAAAACAAATGATGGACCCCACAATAAGATAAGACAGAGGAACTAGGTCCTTATTGCGTGATTTTAATAACATTTTGCCCTTTGGCAAGAGTTTTCTCTCTAAATGAAACTCTGAACTTTGGAAATTGAAGTTGGGTAGGGAAAAGAAAGGGGGTTGGCTGAAGAGATCTTAGGTTGTGTAAAATGACAGCTATTCCCACATGGCTGTCTCCAAGAGGCCTGACTTTGACGCTCAGCTGAAACATCTGCAGAAAATATGAAGAAAGCACACCCACATACAACTCAAAAGAGGACCCTTCACATGTGGCTGTTGGAATCGTTAACCAAAAAGTCAAAGCAAGTCATAGGCCAAAAGTTCACTGTAAACATAAGATCACAGAACTAACCCATTGCAATCCATGATTTGTGTCAGTGCTAAATAATCCCCATAAACAATACAAATAGAAACTTATTTTTTTCTGGTACTTTAGAACTTACAAAACACTTTTCCTTTCAGGGGACTAAGGCTTTGAATTACTCTCCTCATTTTACACATGTGGAAGCTGAGGCTTCATGAAGCTAAGTCCTTTTGTAAAGTCATACAGGAGAGCCTAGGCTTATATGCAAACATTCTGCTCACAAACCCTAGCTAATCACACTAATTTTTAGAACCCAATTAAACATTGCCATGATATATTACCTTTTAGAAAATTACATCCTAGAGTTATCTTCCAAAGGTTCTATTAGAGGAGATCAAAACTAATTAACTAATCTAAGGACTACTGAATCAGTTGATAAAATAAACCAGCCTTGCCCTCTCCATTTGTCAGTTCTAAACAGAGAGACTGGAATGAATGGGGCTGGGGCTTTAATGTCCATCTGGAAGATATCTTCTTTGCAACATTGCTGTATATCACCATATGGGTCAGAGAACCAGACTCATCATCTATATAAATATTGTTGTTAAATTACTTCTCATTGTGAAGGTTTGAGCCTCATTAGATCTAGAATAGAAAGAACACATTAGCTCAGTGTTTACAGCTAACTACTGTTTTCCATTTTAGATTTAGTGCAATAAATTTAGCAAACAACACTGAAAACAGCCCTTACTTGCTTGAAAGATATAATTGAAATGTATTATAGCATTGAAATATTACAACTGGATACAAACTTTATCTATTAGCAGTTCATTTTCATTAAAAGCTTCTAGTTTGGAGGACCCAATGGATACCACTTGGAAAGTAGAAAGAGTGAAATCATTAAGGATGCCAGTGACAGTGTTTGTTTGTTTGTTTTTTCTTTTGTAGTTGTTTGCTTCTGCTTTGTAAAAGAGAATGGTAAAGGGTTGAAGAATTTGAGAAAATTGCAAGTGAATTTGTGAAGTCAGTTTTAAAAGGCTAGGCTCTGCCACTTGTAATACTTATGCTGTGACTGGGCACCAAGTTTAATATGCTGGAGGTCTGCTGATTGCACCAGCAATGGACCACTCGCATTTGCAATTAGCCACTCACACCCTTGTTTTTCCTCACAACCCAAGAGGTTGATTATGTGATTGTTGGTATAACAATTAGTACATGTGAAGAGAAAAACTCCCCAGAAGCCTCCTAAGAGTGTTTTTTCATTGAAAGCCTCAAACATGAACTAATTAGGTCAGAAAGCACAGGAGATGGTCCACAACATATATGCTTGTTGTATGATAGAAATTGTCCCCTCCAACCAATTCTACATAGGGATGGTTCTCTGCTCCAGCCCAGAGCGGTGGTGGTGGTGGTGGTGATGGTGAGGGCGGTGTAATATAAAGGGAACTGGAAGCCATCCTATTCTTAGATACATCTTCCTCAATATAATCTGACACTGAAAACTTTAAACTACCTAGACAAAGGATAACCCAGAGGAACATACAGAAAATTAACCATCTTTCAGAATGACTTTTTCTCTTCCTCCCTCATTTCCTTCCTTCCTTCTTCCCCTCCTCCCTTCCTTCCTTCCCTTCAATTACATTCTGCTTCTAGAAGAATGGCAAATTAATAAAAAAATAAACAATAAACCACGAACAGCTTTTCAGTATAAACACTTAGAAAAGTATATAAAATATTTTAAAATATTACAAATATATGGTTGAGGTCACAAGAAAGGAAGGGCAATTTTCATATACTTACCAGCAGTAATAAATTATTAACTATAGGAAACAATTTAGATGCTTGAGGTTGGTATATTGAAGGAAAGTCAGCAGAATTATAAGTAGAATTTGACAAATGCTTTAACACGTAAGATTTTAATCCATTTCAAAAATCTAGGATTAATATGTTTAGAAAGTACCATTTAGGAAAAATATATAGAGTTTTCAAACAGTGCAATTGAAAGTTTGATGTAATGGGCTATGGGCAAGGCATATGGAACTTGCCATTCTGTATTTAAGAATCTGCATTCTTCAAACCTCGGGGAATCACATCATTCTGACTCTTCCATATCACCTTATGGTGCCTCAGCCACTTCTCTTTGTCCCTAGCCACAAGTCTAATAAAGGATTAACAAAGGGCGGAAAAAAATGAATCTGCATTCCTCAGAAGTATATATGGAACTTTTATGAAAAATGACCACATTCTAGGCTACAAATATATAAAAAATAATTTTATAGACTATTTTCTCTGACAACATGAAATAAAAATACAGCTAAAGAGAGGAAAAATCTATCCTCTTTCCTCTATATTTGGAAACAAAAGAAAAACAGTAGAGTTCTAAATTATCTGTGAGCAAAAAACAAACTTAGGTGTGAGAAAAAATGAAAATACTGAGAACTGAATAGCAGTGAAACACTCTCTTAAAAGCTAGAGGGATGCAGCTAAAGCAGCACTCAGAGGTGAATGTACAGCATTAAATGCCCTTATTAGAGAAGAAGAAAGACAAAAAACTAATGATCCTATTTAAAATAAAAGAGTTAGAAGAAAAGCAGAGCAAGAATAAGCACAATGGAATGAAGTGAGCTTAATGTAAGAATAAGAAATAATGAATTAGAGCAAATTATGTAAAAGAATGCCAATAGAACCAAAAGTTGGTTCTGTGAATGATGAATAATAGATAGGAATAACAGCAAATAAAACTAATGAGAATTATAGCATATATATTATATTAATAAATGATATTAACAATAAATATAAATACATAATTAGAGATTAAAGAAATCATAAGAATATAATATAGAATGACTTTAGGATTAGAAAATATAGACCAAATGGAGAATTTCTTAGGAGAATAAAATTTTCCATAACTAACTAAAGAAAAAAACGGGAAGCTTAAATAAATCTGTAAGTATTAAAGATATCAAACTGGTACTAAAACTTCTAGGCCCCAATTTCATTAGGTTCAGATGGTTTTAGGTTATTTTTACCAAAATGTCAATAAAAGTAATAATTACATAGACTCTTTCAGAAAACAGAAAAATTTCACAACTAATGTAAGAGGCTAATATTACTAATACTTTATTACAAACCAATTAAAACAATACAAGAAAAAATATAGACCAAATCTTACTTAAAAATATAAATACAAAAATATCAAATAAAATCTGGTGAATTAAATTCAGCAGTGCATGTCAATGGAGAAGGAAATGGCAAGCCACTCCAGTATTCTTGCCTAGAGAATCCTGTGGACAGAGTGGCCTGGTGGGCTGTTGTCCATGGGGTTGCACAGAGTTGGACACGACTGAAGTGACTTAGCATGCATGCATTGGAGAAGAAAATGGCAACCCACTCTGGTATTGTTGTCTGGAGAATCCCAGGGACAGAGGAGCCTGGTGGACTGCTGTTTATGGGGTCAGACAGTTGGACAGAACTGAAGCGACTTAGCAGCAGCAGCAGTATATGTCAAAAATTAATCACCATAAAAAGGAAGGTTTTATTCAAGGAATATAAGAAAGTTTTAACCTCAACAAATCTATCATTATAATACAACACAGTAGAAGAAAAAGTTTATGAACATTCTAATGAATTAATAAAAAAAGCATTTGATAAAATTCAGCCTATGTTTATTAGGAAATCCTCTTAGTATACCATGAACAGGCATAAAACTTTGTAATTTATAAAAGACACCTATGAAAAATCTTTAGCAAATATCCTTATTAATAATGAATCTTTTGTTGTATCTTATTCAAGTCAAGAAAGAAAAGTATGCTTATTATTGTTAGTTTTACTCTGCATTGACCAGTAGGTCCTAGGTAGTATGGTAAGATATGAAAAGTAAAACATAAATATTGGAAAGGAATAAACACTCACTCTTATATTATTGTATAGGAGAAAAAATGATTCTACAAACTACTTGAACTAATAAGAGAGCTTAATAAGGTTGTTGGTAAGATGATCAATACATAAAAAGTGATGGAACTCTATGTATGAACAACAAATATGTAGAAAATGTAAATTAAAAAGAAGGTACCATTAAGAACAGCAACAACAGCATACAAAAATGTGTGCCTATGAACAAATCTAGCAAAAGATGGAGAATCTTAGGAACCTAAAGTCTTAAAGCAGAAAAAAGTAAAAGAAAAACTGAGTAAATGGAAAAAAGTACACCTCGTTTTTTAGAGATAGAATCAATACACTGTTTTGGATTTCTCCCACATTGATCTATAATTAAAATGAAACTCCAACCAAATTGATAGTAGGATTTCACAAACTCTTCATAAAATGTTTCATTGGAAAAACATAGAGCCAAAATAGCCATCAGAATCTTAAGAAGAAAAGTAGGGGAAAATTTGACTTGTTTGACAAAAAACTAACACTAAAGTGTAGACGGTAATGACATAGCAATAGACAAAGAGATTAGAAATAGAAAAAGAAGACCCAGACTTAATTATACATCGGATAAGGTTTACAACGCAAGTGCCATTGCAGACCACTGGAGGAAGGAGAGACTATTAAAAAAAGTTGCCTCCCATCTAGAAAAAGTAAAGTTGGATCTCTCCCTAACATACAGAAATAAATTCCAGATGGAAACAACACCAAAATGTGAGAAGAAAAACTGTTAAGTGTTTAGAAGGAAATACAGGAAAGTATTTTTATAATATTTTGATAGGGAAGGTTATTTTAAGATTCAGAAAACACGAACCATTGGAAAAAAGATTACGTTCTAACCAACATTTCTAATAAGTAACAATATACACAGAGACCAAGACACTGGTTTGGTAGTGATGGTGGATGCCTAGGAATCTGTTACTTAATGTTCTGTACACTTCAAATATTTGAAAAGACTCATAGTTAAAAACGATAAGGACTAAAAGATACTTTAGACAATGTGGAATGGAGTATAGGGCAGTAAAGCTGGAAATGATAGCTTGTTTTCCAACCTTCTTGCTTCTCTCTTTCCTCCACCCTGCTAAAGTATCATTTATTCTACTTATAAGCACTTGCCTCTAGTCTCTTTCCAGTTCAGCTCAGGACACAATGCTTTAATGATGCTGAGATTATCTGAGGCTGACTATCGACAGAATTATGACTAAGAGATTCTGCTCCAAGTCCCTGGAGGCATTTTTTCTCTGACATACCAAGAAGTGTTTATCGGGTTTATGACAAAATATTTCTTAGGGGGTAGATGTATACTCCTTTCCATAAATTGGCACCCAGTCGCAGCAGGCCAATCCATTTATGAATGTTGAAAATGCCCATTCAGTGATAATTCAGCTTGTGAATTTGCACAGACAATTCCCAGAAGAGTTTGTTTGCAATTTACTTGCTGTGATCCTCCCACTTGGCCTCACCCTATGTTGCAATTGCCCCAAGCTGCCAGCCCACACAGCCCCACGTGGGTGAGGATGGTATGTGGTGAGGATCTCATTCCACCATTTGTTTTTATTATCTGAAGTCCTTTTTCTAGGACATCAGATTTCACAGGGAGGGTTTATTGTTTACACAGATTGAGCTTGCATTTTACTAGGTTCTTGGGCTCCCTATGCCATGAAAAAGCTGAGTTTATGGTAACGTGAAGACTGTTGAAGCCAGTCTGACCAGAGCTGCCCTGTTGACATGTGTGCATCCATGGAAGCGTGATGGGGCTGTCAGTTTATTGCTCTATCACCAAGAAATAGTCCCAAAGTACAAAGACAATGTAACATCAAGGTTAGTTCAGGATATAGTTGGACAAATACTGGCTTGACAGATGAAATCACGTGCAGTTATATGTACTACAGAGCCAACTAAACTTAACTAAACTTTTTGGCTCATGATGATTTTCCAGGAACAATAGATGAGTTCAGTAACCATTTAAAGTTTATTTACATAGTTGAATTAGGGAGCTTTAGGTAAGTACAGATATTAAAAGAACTCTAAACACTAATTTCTGAAATTCTAAACTGATGCCATCAGCCCGAGGTTTTGATCACTGCTGCAACACGGTGATCCATCAGGTCAGTGTGATGGACACTGCTGGCACTCTGCCCTGACCACCTATGGCCACTTTAACCCTTCAAGTGCTTTCTTCCCCTGGTTTTGATTTGTCTTTGTTGCAATGGCCCAAACCTGCAGAGAGATGGAACTGTTGGGCCTTTAGGACTTAATCCCACCATACTTCCATGTGGCCTTTAGTAGATGACAGCTGGGGCTTTGACTTTCAGAGGCCAACTCCCAGCTTCAAATAGGATCACAGTGATTCTGAGCAATATCTTACTCTTCAAACTTCTTCCAAGGGATCAGACTTCTTGCTAGTCTGTAGCCTGCATCCCATACTCTTTCAGTGACTTCTCCTGAGCAATAGACGAGAGATTGGGAATATAAAAATAAAACCCAGTAGCACACTTACTTATACCTGTCCTTAATGGGACACATATATAGGCTTCCCAGGTGGCTCAGTGATAAAGAATACATCTGCCAATGCAGGAGACTCAGGAGACATTTGATCTCTGGGTTGGGAAAACCCCCTGAATAGGACATGGCAACCTATTCCAGTATTTTTATCTGAAAATCTCATAGACAGAGGAGCATGGTAAACTGCAGTCCATGGGGTTGCAAAGAGTCAGACATGGCTGAGCGACGGAGCACACAGGCAGAACACATACCTGGATGTATTTATCTCAGCCTTGGTCACTAGGGAACCCAGTAGAATACACAGATGGTTTATTAGAGCTTTTCAGAGATGGGGAAGAAAACTGAGGGGCCCCAAACTGTTGAGGTGGCTGAGATTGAATCTATGGGTTGGGAGGAGCCAGATGGGAGACTGAGGAAGATCCTCATTAGAGAATCTGAATGTTCAAAGAAAACATTAAGCAACTTCACAGGTTTGCTTCTGGACAACGTTTATCTAAGATATTGGATGATCACCTCAGTTATTTGGATTTATTTTGCTGGTGAAGACAATTGTAGAGTTCCTTGCTTGATACTATGCCCCTCCATGACTCTGCCCTACTTCAGAATGATCTTCATATGTGAGTTTAAATAAATACAAGCTTGCCGTTTCCTCCAGAGACAGACTTTACAATCCCCAGCTTGGTAGGCTACTTGGAAACATGTCTCAGAAATCATCTGGTTTGGGGAAACATCCATGTTTTATAAGGATGTAAATTCTCTTCCAGTTAGGGATCTAGTCATCTGAAGGGCACATTATGGGCTTTGGCCCATTTGAAGAATTCTGTCTTTGTTTATGGATACATATATAGTAAAAGTTAAAAGCATGACTGGAAATGATAAACACCAAGCCAAGATGGTGGTTACTTCTTGGTGGGAAGGAGGGAGAGGAATGTGGCTAGAGAAAGGTTCACAGAGATTCAGTTATTCATGTATATTTAATTTAATTTGGCTGACAGGAATATAAAGTTTTTTAAAAAAATAGAAGTGTCCTCCAAACATTTTATTTCTTTTTAGAAAAATTTACTGGATTATAATTGATTTACAGTGTTGTATTAGTTCCAGGTATACAGCAAAGTAATTCAGTTATAAATATATATATATTCATTATTTTTCAGATTCTTTTCTCATATAAGTTATCACAGAATATTGAGTAGAGTTCCCTGTGCTATATAGTAGGTCCTTGCTGGTTATCTATCTTATATATATATATAAGATATATATATATCTTATATATATATATATTATAATAATATATATATATTAATGCTAATCCCATGTTCCTTACGTATTCCTTCCCTTCTCATAGTCCCTTTAGTAACTCAGTTTGTTTTCTATGTCTTCAAGTCTGTTTCTCTTCTGTAAATAAGTTCAGTGATTGCTTTTCTGTTTCTGAATGAGAAAGACTCCAGGTGGAAGGGGTATATCCCCTTTGCCCTTTAGGTACTCTGTCTACCTTTCTCTATCAAAGACCCCCTTGTCCTCTGGCTTCTGGTTGGGTTTACGGGGAACCCATTGACAGAATTTGGGTTTAAAGGAGGAGCATAAGAGTGTGGAATGTGTTTTTTCACTTCCTTCTCTGAGGGCCTCTGGAGACCTAACTCCTGTAGGTCTAACATCTCCATGTCATCCTCCTTGAAGCAGGCAGGGCTCCACAGAAGACACTAAGTAGTCTCCAACTAGGTGATTTGAAGACAGTTTAATAAGGAGCTATTGATAAGTGACAGATCTTATAAATCTTATATAAGTAGAGATCTTATAGCATCTGGTTCCAGAAGGGAGAGGTAAGAGAGAGGTTTTGCAACAGAGTAAGAATTCTACTTTCCTCTTCTCTGCTTCTAAGATACATATGTGTTTTTTCAGTAACAAGAAAATTCTTCCTGGGTCAGAGATTGAGGAGAGGGTTTATACTTTCTTTCAGCCTCCAAATTTGTCTTTCTACATGTGCAGCTACAGAGACCTAAATCAGTTATTACTGGGCATCTACAATTGAGAATGTAGTATGTTAGCCATCTTTGGGATACAGAATAGAAGGATTTGTCTCTGCTTTTGAGGCCCTTGCTATCTATCTGAATATTTAAGACATACATGTATGAAATCATCTGACTATAAATGAATCTCAGAAGAAATGTATAACTCATGTATATAATATATATTTGCATATTATGTATATATAACTGTCATGTACGGATATGAGAGTTGGACCATAAAGAAGGCTGAGCACAGAATTGATACTTTTGAACTGTGGTGTTGGAGAACACTCTTGAGAGTCCCTCAGACTACAAGGAGATCAAACCAGTCAATCCTAGAGAACATCAATTCTGAATAGGCACTGATGCCAAAGCTGAAACTCCAATACTTTGGCCACATGATGCAAAGGGCCGATTCCTTAGAAAAGACCCTGATGTTGGGAAAGATTGAAGGCAGGAGGCGAGGGGGACAACAGAGGATGAGATGGTTGGATGGCATCACCAGACTGATGGACACGAGTTTGAGCGAGCTCCAGCAATGGTGACGGACGGGGAGCCTGGCATTCTGCAGTCCATGGGGGCAAAGAGTTGGACATGACCGAGTGACTGAACAACATATATATAATATCTGATGCTTTCTAGCTATATTGTCTTTGGCCAGGTTGTTTAATTCTTCTGAGCTTTTGTTCACCTGCAAAAGTAGGGTTACTTTTAGGGTCAATATGATTAAAATGATAATTTTGTAAAGTTTATACACTTGCCTAGTGTACACCTCTACTTAGATGGACATCTCTACTAGACAGCTTAACTTTTACATTTAGTATTTTTCAAGTGACTTCCTAATTTGCTCTGCACTTCCAAATATCCACTTCCATGATAGAGTTCCCATTTGAGTTAATGATGACTTTATTATGTCAAAAGCCTCATCTTCCTATTTTCTGTTACATCTCACGTTCCAGCCATTGGAAAATATTCTTGGATTTCCCTTCCAATAAATCTCAAGTCCACTCACTTCTTACCATATGCACTATGGTCAGTGTGGTCGAAGCAACCATCATCTCTAGTCTGGATCATTGGAAAGTTTCCTAACTAATCTACATGCTTCTATATAAACCTCTTAGCATATGGCATGGTTGTCTCTTTTCTTAGTTTTGTTTAGATGGCCTAGAACTGTTGAAATTTAGATTCCAGAACTTTAACAATATTTTTCTTGTGGCTATCATATCTTATTGGGAACCCTTTTTTTGACCATTTTCCCTAATTTGTGACTTTTATAGTTTTTGGTAAGGAAAACATACACCCTTGCCAGAAATCATGAAGAACTCATAGAGAGTCAGCCACTGAGCTCTAAAAATTTAAAATAACATTGAATGATTATGTTAATCTGGGTGGCTAGATGCTCTATCCACACTTACTGAGAAATTTCTAAGGAGTGTTTCCCAATAAAATTCAGAAATTTGCTTAATAGTCTCTGTCTTGAGACATTCTTTTTCCTTCCAAATATGGATGATTTAAAGTTTTCTGTCACTAAAAGATTCTGAACCAAAACTCAGTCATGATATATCAATCAAACAAATCCTCATTCACCTTTGGACTATGTATGCAATGTGTTTGATAAGCATTCATAGAGGACAATCTTTATTCAAGGTGCACAGATGCATGCAGATCTAATTCGGAGAAGAATATATTTGACCTTATCCTTGAAAAACTTATGTTTCAGTGGCAGAGACAGAAATGTACACAACTTACTTTAATATACTGCATAAAGATATGATCCATGTGTGTGTAGGTCATATCAGAAGACTAAGCAGCTATTAATGTCCACAGTATGGAAATATAATTAGCAAGATGATTCTCAATCAGAGTTCATTTACACTTGCATTGTGCAACAGAGTAATTTGCCAGTTTAACTAAAATGTTGTGATTTGATAACAGGTGTTGAAACAGAAAACTGTTAATAGAATCTGGGTCCTTGCCATAAAATGTAGAGGTTATGGAAATCCAAACACAGTTTACATTTTCTCCATGACACTAAAACATTTTTGAAGGCAGGAAAATTCTTTCCCTTAAAACAACTAGTCATTTGCCTAAAGAAATGACATGAAAGCAAAATCCTTATTCTAAGCTCATCTTCTCTGTATGGACATGAGTGTGGACATACATATCTAAGCTGTGACATGTGTATCTCTCTCCTGCAGATTGGCATCCCCTTTCCTTTCTTTATTCTTTCTCTTTTAAGATATGAAATTGAAAATGTTAGTCACTCAGTCTTGTCTGACTCTGCAACCCCTTGGACTGTAGCCCACCAGATTCCTCTATCTATGGAGTTCTCCAGGCAAAAATACTGAAGTGGGTAGCTATTCCCTCCTCCAGGGGATTTTCCTGACCCAGGGATCGAACTCCGGTCTCCAGCATTGCAAAGTTTCTTTACCATCTGAGCCATCAGAGAAGACCGTTTTAACATATGCTCTCTCATTAATTCCATGTTTCAGTTTTTCTGCTTGAGGAACTTGAGCCCAAGCTAATACCTTCTGTTATACTGGTCCATTTCTCATATCCTTTCCATAGGTGCATTTCAGATGGTCACATGCTTTTCCCCTTCATCCCATTTCAGTCTAGAATTCCTCAAGTCTTCCCTGGAGCACAAATCTTTCCTAAGATCAATATGTAGTAAATTTGCCTTTGGGATTTGTTGATCCATTCCCAGCAAACCCAGTGATAAATGCTGCTTTAAAACTTGCTTTCAGCTCTAGATAGAGAATGAGTTCAATTAGTTATTTCCAAAGTGAGAGTTGATATTGATGCATGTATAATTTCATGTTATGAGATGATTCGTAATAAATCCTGCATCTTTGGAAGCCATTCACAGGAATTATCATTGCTTTCATTAATTTTATGATTTGTTTCTCTCCACCAAAAAGTTCACCGACTACATATTTAAAAGAACTTGAAAAAAATATAAAGCACAAAATCCAAGAGAAGTATCCATCAAAAAATAATTTTTTGTGTGAATAATATGTAAATTCACATCAGAGTTTCTCATAAATGGCAATGGTTTCATGGTAAATTAAAAAGTAGATTTAATAGATGCACAACATTTGGTAATGTTTAAAGAGATGACATGGATTCCCAATACAATACATCTTGTTAGAGGAGATAATGGATTGGAGCATTTTAACCCTCTCATTACAGATGAGAAAAGTTCTAAGTAGTGACAATAATGTTCACCCAATATCTGAATGCTCCCCTTCATTTCCTAGCCTTTCTTGTAGTTAACATGGCACCATATGGTCAGTTCTGGACAATGTCCTGTGAATAAAAGTGATCCTTGCAGATCTGAGGGATTGAGGGTGGCCATGAGTTTTCTGTGCTCTCTTCCTCGGATGCAGCAATCCTGAATGTCATGTGTTGGCATCACCATAAATAAGATGGTGAAAGTGAAAATGGAGTCGTGAAAGCTCAGTCGTGTCTGACTCTTTGCGACCCCATGGACTGTAGCCTATCAGGCTCCTCTGTCCATGGGATTTTCCAGGCAAGAGTGCTGGAGTGGATTGCCGTTTCCTTCTTCCAGGGGATCTTCCCGACCCAGGAATCGAACCTGGGTCTCCCGCATTGCACGCAGATGCTTTACCGTCTCAGCCACCAGGCGGGTATCATCAAATCACTCCTTTTGTTGACAGTGGAACAATGCCTTCTGCTGACCTCTGTTGGATGCAGAGTGTGAGCAACCGTCTTAGCTTGAGCTGCTATAACAAATACCACGGACTGGGGGACTTAAACCACAAACATCTATTTCTGATAGTTCTGGAGGCTGGCATGTTTAAGATCAAGATGCCAGCAGATTCAGCGTCTGGTAAGAATCTATTCTTGGTCTACGGATAATCATCTTCCTGGTATATCCTTACCTAGTTGAGAGAGAGATTGCCTCTCTTGTGTCTCTTCTTTTAAGGGTAGTAATTCCATTCATGAGAGCTCCACCCTCATGACCTAATTTCCTCCCAAAGACCTCACACCACAGTGGGGACCAAGGGGGCTTCAATGTAGGCCTTTTGGAGAAACACAAACATTCATAGCAGCAACATGTAAACCTTCACAGTGCGCTGTCACTGAGATTTGGGGTCAGTTTGTTACTAAGCATTACTTGGCCTAATAAAAATACCTTCTGCAGAGAAATAATGCTTCCTGCCTGGATTTTTTCAACACAGTGTGCTGTGCTGGGCTGTGCCTAGCTATTCAGTCATGTCCAGCTGTTTGTGACCCTATGGACTGTAGCCCACCAGGCTCTTCTGTCCATGGTGATTTACCAGGCAAGAATACTAGAGTGGGTTGCCATGCCCTCCTCCAGGGGATCTTTCCAACCCAGGGATTGAACCCAGGTCAGACCCAGGTCAGATTCTTTACCGTCTGAGCCACCAGGAAAGCCCAAGAATGCTAGAGTGGGTAGCTGATCCCTCCTCTAGGGGATCTTCCCAACCTAGGAATTGAACCCAAGTCTCCTGCATTGCAGGCAGATTCTTTACCAGCTCAGCTGCCAGGGAAGCCCTTTCAATGTACTATCTGAATTTAATGTGGATATTTACCATAGAAGCAGGTTGCATGTCCTTTTGTATGGAAAAAGGAGGGAAACATGACACCTGAACTTACAAATAATGTCATTGCCAAAAAAAGCTGCCTACATCTACATGGCTTATCATGATAATGAAATTAATAAAAAAATCTTAAAAATAAATTAATAAAAAAAGCTTAAAATAAGGAATACAAAGAATATAACATATTTTCTGTCTGATTTTTCTTCCTTTCTAAATATACTACACAGATGTAAAGGCACCTGGATGTGCTATGACTCAAAATTGTGACCGTCTAATGTGGAAATTCAGCCTATTAACATGTACAAATGCAATGAGATTCATTTCCCTGCAGCTGTTTCTAATGCACAGTTCATTGTCTATCTCAATTAGAAGCTCATCTTTTGCAATACCATTTCCTTCTCTGTGGCTGATTTGATCAAACATCCTATTGTTTAAGCCAAAAACATAGCTTTACCAAATCAGCCATAGTATTGTTCAAAACTCATCATTCATTATATTATTCTTCATCAATGCTTATGATACTAATATCTGCAAAAAAGTAACTGAATCTTAAATGAAGCTTTTCAAATCCACTTGAAGTAGTTTGTGAACAGAGAGTTTTCTTTACTTCTTATTTTTTTTTTAAAGGAAAGCAAAATGATTCAGTCTTGGATGGATCATGACAATACCAAACAGATGCAAATAAATATTAAAGTAATATATTTTATGGTTGGCTCACAGCCCACATTCTTTGCCCCAGAAAATTACATAAATGCTCTAGTGTGCATGTGGTTTATATTTAAGGTGTAATGAGCTGTTCAAATAGAGAAGGGCAGGCAACCATATTAAAAATAAACATCAAATTTTAACAAAGACACATCCACTTAGTTTGCAAATAGTCCTAATGGTTTCAGTATACTGCAACTAGTCCAGCCTACAACATCTTTGGTTGAAACCAATTTCCAGTTTCAGAGTCTTCCAGTTAAATTTTGATCACATTGTCAGAGAAAGAACAGTCTGTGATGAGAGGATAGAAATAAGAGTAAAATAGGGTAGCAGGGATAGGAGTACTTAAGACTGTCTAACCAAGGCTAGTGGATCAAAAGTCAGCCTCAATCTATGCGTGATGTGCATCGTAGTGGTATCTTCCTGACTGGTCCTGGGCACCTCCCTCTGCGTTTTGACACCAACTTCTTACACAGTACTATTTATAAAACCTTAGGGGAAACAATAAGTCACTCCTCTCTGCTTATTTTAGGTTTAAAACACATGCAGGATAGATTTCAAGTGCTTAAAGCACACGCATACACACACACACACACACACACACACCCCTCATATTCATCATCTTCTCTATTTATAATGGCAAATCTGCCCTGATATTTGCCTCAATAAGTGGTCTTTGTAACCAGGGAACTAACCTTGATTCTCAGCCCAAAGAAATGCTGGGATTCTGTCTTTGAAAAGATCAAAAGTGAGATCTATGGTTCCAATAAAACCCTATGTTCTAGTTTATAGTTTATAAACCATAAAATGTTAACTCTCCTTGGAGTCTTCCAAGTTTCAACCGAAAAAATGCCAACCGATCTTGAAATAAAACAGCTAATCTCGGAGTTTTACATTGCTGAGGGTTGACAACTTCATCTCTCTTTTTGCTTGCTAGAGACTAGGAGTTGGAAAGCAGTTATATCACCCACTTGGACTTGACTTACAAATAAGTAGCCAAAGATATTTTGAGTGGCAGGTTTCCAAGTTTGCAGAAACAAGATGATGAACCTAAACAAAACAAAACCTAGTTGGAGCTATACACTCTAGGTCATCTAACACCAGTCAGTGCATTAACTAGATTTTCAAATTCGTTGATGATGCCAATATTTCTGTCAGTATGATCATTAAGGTAAGCCCTGTTTCCTATAATATCAAAATGACTTCAAATCCTGTCTTTGGTTCTTATGTTTCTTGTAGATTTTTCTTTCCAAAAATCAGATGGTACTTTTCACCTACCCATCGAGTGAAACTTTCCCTAACTATCTGAAACATCTCTGGTTTCCAAAAACTACAATGAAAAACTTGTAAAAACATTTCAAGAAAAAGATAACATGGAAACATGGGCTAAAGTTTAGTCTGTCACAAAGATGAATTTCACATCTGGAATTTGCTTGGACCCACTTTCTGCAGGCTAGGACATGGAGGGATTTTGCAGAAAAATAAAGTTGACTATCCTAGGGTTATTTCATGGCATATCTGACTCTCTGATGTCTTGAAAGTGGTTGCAGTATCTCAGACAGGAAATTCCACTATTTACCCTCTGACAAGGAGGAATCACAAACTTCTAAGCTTTTTGCATTTTACAAAGAGTTGGAGGCAGTGGGGGCTTTATAAGGCATTTGGCTGAATGAGTTGAGTCATTAGGCAGATAATTGGAAAAAAATCTGAAAGAGGTCAGTTTAACGTAGAGGTGGGAAAAATATAAAAATAAGAATCTCTCTTAGAAATTTTACAGTTTTATTGGAAAACATTTGAGAATGGGAGAAAACTACATGGCTATCTATTATTAGGAAGAAGAAAAAATGTTTCATCCTCTGGCTAATAATTAAAATTGCCTTGTTGCTTGTTCTGTTAGATGTCTTTTTTTCATTGTTAAAGTAATACGTACCTTAAAAATTCCAAAGATATAGAAGTGTATGGAGTTAATGATAGTTTTTCTTTTGTCCTCTACTTTTCACTTTTAACCATTACCTCTTTCCCTCATTTTAATAATGGTCAAAATCAAAGAAAGTACATATTGCGTAAACTTGCTACTCAAAGCCTTGTCCACAAACCAGCAGCATTGACATCCTAAGAACTAGGTAGAAATGCAGAATTTTAGATCATATTTTGGACTTATTGAATCAGAATCTGCATTTTAATAAGGTCCCTAGTGATTTGTATGTCTATGTATTAAAGTTAGCATGCATTGTCCTACAACCCTGAACTCTCACTTGTTGGAATCTATTATACAGAAATACAATACATACATAAAGCTACAAATATATATATACACAAACACAAATATACATATGTGTGTGTATATATATATATATATATATATATGTATAGGCTTCCCTGTGGCTCAGCAGTGAAGAATCTGCCTGCAATGCAGGACACACAGATTCGATCGCTGGGTCAAGAAGATCCTCTGGAGGAGGGCATGACAACTCATTCCAGTATTCTTGCTGGGAAAATCCCATGGAGAGAGGAGTCAGGCAGTCTACAGTCCATGGGGTCACACAGAGTTGGACATGACTGAAGCAACTGAACACACACACAAAAACATATGTGTATATGCTTGTATTATATATTATAATATTTATATTTGGGCTTCCCTTGTGGCTCAGCTGGTAAAGGATTTGCCTGCAGTGTGGGAGACCTGGGTTGAATCCCTGGATTGGGAAGATCCCCTGGAAAAGGGAAAGGCTACCCACTCCACTCCAGTATTCTGCCATAGAGAATTCCATGGATTGTACAGTCCATGAGGTCACAAAGAGTCGGACACAACTGAGCAACTTTCACTCACTCACTCATATTTATATTTAAAGTGAACAAAATATTATATAGCCATTTGTAAGAGCAAAAAATTAGAAACAACCAAAATATCCATTATTAGGGAACAATCAATCATAGTGCAGTCTTAAGGTTGAACACAACACAGAGTGACGTCTTTCTTCGAGCCTCACCGATGCTCACCTGAGATCCACCTGATGCTTTGGGGCATTTCATTTCATAGCCAAAAAGCCCCAAAACATGTTTTACTAAATGGATGAAGATAAACAGATAGGTGAGTTATATCTTTCAGATATAGAATCATCCAGAGTCAAGTTTTCCAATTACTTTTTCCAAATTGTATATTGTACAACTATATATAATAATTTTGAGGTTATATAACATATATGATATATTAAGTAATGAGTTAACAATGCTAAACTGGCACTTAGCATTTAGCATTTATAGGAAATTTGGTATCTCTCCTGGGTCTCTAAATTCCTCTCCTCATCCAATCTCAGCCCCTTAGTTGATCAAGCACCATGGGATTTGCTTAGATCAAAAGGAGTCAGATCTATTCTCAAATGACAAATTGAGGAAGAACCAGAGCGTGTGATCAGTTCCCTGGTGGAATCTTGTTTTCTCCCATTTTTGCTTTAGCTGTTACTTGGTGGAGTCCCTGTTGAACCAGGTATCAGTTCAGTTCAGTTCAGTCGCTCAGTCATGTCCGACTCTTTGTGACCCCATGAATCGCAGCACGCCAGGCCCCCCTGTCCATCACCATCTCCTGGAGTTCACTCAAACTCACGTCCATCGAGTCAGTGATGCCATCCAGCCATCTCATCCTCTGTAATCCCCTTCTCCTCCTGCCCCCAATCCCTCCCAGCATCAGAGTCTTTTCCAATGAGTCAACTCTTCACATGAGATGGGCAAAGTACTGGAGTTTCGGCTTTAGCATCATTCCTTCCAAAGAACACCCAGGGCTGATCTCCTTTAGGATGGACTGGTTGGATCTCCTTGAAGTCCAAGGGACTCTCAAGAGTCTTCTCCAACACCACAGTTCAAAAGCATCAATTCTTTGGCGCTCAGCTTCCTTCACACTCCAACTCTCACATCCATACATGACCACTGGAAAAACCATAGCCTGGATGAAACAGACCTTTGTTGGCAAAGTAATGTCTCTGCTTTTGAATATGCTATCTAGGTTGGTCATAACTTTTCTTCCAAGGAGTAAGTGTCTTTTAATTTCATGGCTGCAGTCACCATCTGCAGTGATTTTGCAGCCCAGAAAAATAAAGTCTGACAGTTTCCACTGTTTCCCCATCTATTTCCCATGAAGACATAGGACCAGATTCCATGATCTTTGTTTTCTGAATGTTGAGCTTTAAGCCAACTTGTTCACTCTCTTCTCTCACTCTCATCAAGAGGCTTTTGAGTTCCTCTTCACTTTCTGCCATAAGGGTGGTGTCATCTGCATATCTGAGGATATTGATATTTCTCCCATTTATCTTGATTCCAGCTTGTGCTTCTTCCAGCCCAGCGTTTCTCATGATGTACTCTGCATAAAAGTTAAATAAGCAGGGTGACAATATACAGTCTTGACGTACTCCTTTTCCTATTTGGAACCAGTCTGTTGTTCCATGTCCAGTTCTAACTGTTGCTTCCTGACCTGCATATAGGTTTCTCAAGAGGCAGGTCAGGTGGTCTGGTATTTCCATCTCTTTCAGAATGTTCCATAGTTTATTGTGATCCACACAGTCAAAGGCTTTGGCATAATCAGTAAATCAGAAATAGATGTTTTTCTGGAACTCTCTTGCTTTTTCCATGATGCAGCAATTTGATCTCTGGTTCCTCTGCCTTCTCTAAAACCAGTTTGAACATCTGGAAGTTCACAGTTCACGTATTGCTGAAGCCTGGTTTGGAGAATTTTGAGCATTAATTTACTAGCGTGTGAGATGAGTGCAATTGTACGGTAGTTTGAGCATTCTTTGGCATTGCCTTTCTTTGGGATTGGAATGAAAACTGAACCAGGTATAGCCTAGCCAATTTTGATACTAATTGCAAGGCTGCTTCTCCATGGCTGGCATTCTGCCTGGGCCACAGGGGTATTTGCAGGGCCAATGACACCCCTGCAATGTTACCCACCCATATGTGGGCTCTGCAGGTTTCCCTTCACAGATTCATCTGTCCCTGAAACACATGTGCTCTATCTAAGTGACTGAGGTTCTGAAGAGCTTCCTGCCTAATGGCATGATGATATGTGAGTGTATATTTGTAGATCAAACTTCTACTTATATAAGAGAGAAAAATCTCAAGAGACATTTTTTTTAACTCACTGATCCTCCACTCTCGATGATCACCTTTATATAATGCTGTTACCAAGGGCCCTGCTTTCAGAGATGGAGATCAACTTGCATTACATGTGAAAACATCTCAAGGGGAATTCATAATCACCACAATCACTGAAGAGAGGCAGGGATGAAGACCTGAAGCCTAATAAGCCGTAGAATGAAAAACCAAGGCCCCTGACTAAAGACTTCTTACCGTCCTATTTGCATGCGTGTGTGCTAAGTCACTTCAATCGTGTCTGATGCTTTGTGATTCTATGGACTTTAACCCACCAGGATCCTCTGTCCATGGGATTCTCTAGGCAAGAGTACTGGTGTGGGTTGCCATGCCCTCCTCTAGGGGATCTTCCCTACCCAGGGATTGAACTTAAATCTCCTGTGTCTCCTGCATTGGCAGGTGGATTCTTTACCACTAGCACCACCTGGGAAACCCTACTATCCTACTATTTACTCTTTTTTTTTTTTTTTTAAATTATTGGAGTATAGTTGATTTACAGTGTTGTGTTTTTTGTTTGCTTTGGTAGTTTTGTTGTTTGTTTTTTGGCAGTGAGGCTTGAAGTTCAAGCACTAGAATGTCTCCAAGCTCCATTTCTCCAGTACAGATTTGGCCTCTTGAATGTGTCTGTTGTGGAGTCGGGCTCCAAAGTCTGAGTGACACACAATATATCTTATGAGCTGCCAAGGTCTGGATTCTCCATTCAGAGCACAATCTGAGAGCATCAGACACTCCTGCTGGGAAAGAGGAAAAAGACTGAAGCGTTCAATATTTTTTCTTAAAATGTAAAGTTAATGGAGCAGCCTGACTAATATGATGTATTTATTTTGATCTATAACATACCGTTTGATATGTTAGAATGAATTTTAGATTAGCTACAGTAAACAACAAAGAAATGTATGAAGATCATTCTAGGAAAGGCTTTTTAAAAAAATAACCATAATAATTTTTCAATTTGATATGGAATTCAGATACCAGTAGAAGGAGCTATTGTTGGATGGGTTGGGTACATGAACAGATGCTTTTTTGGACAGGATCTGTGTGCAGTGTGGGTGGATTACCAAGCCATTTACAATTCATTACTGCATTGTAGGTATTCATATCCCTTCCATTTTTATCAGATCATGAGGCCAAGAATTTTTTTAAAAGGTCATTTAGCTTTCAGAAAACTATGAATTATGGTGAAAGCATTGTTCTTTCTCTGACTTTAATGTGCTCATTTAGAGAAAAGTTACTGGAACATACTTTTGCTTAAGCTCTGAATCTGACCCTCCTGCAATCCCTCACATAAAATAACTTGTCACTAATGACTTCTTGTAGTCTCTGTGCTTATTGCTGATTACATAAATATTTTCTTAACCTAAGATAGCATCCAGAGTAAAAGTATGTTTGTCATTTTTAGAATTATAATCAAATTGTGAAAACTCAGGTACTGACTTACCAGATGAGTTAAGGTTGCTTTGGAATGCTTGAATCACTCAGAGAAGGCAGGAAGAATTTCAACTGCTAAATGTCAAGTATAGAAAAGGAAACCATTTAGTTTTTACAATAAAAAGAAGAAGATAGAACTGTTGTTGCATTGGGTGACTTTTGAGGGATACCTAAGGTGAGGAGTAGCTACTGATCAATATAATTTAATAGTATACAGTGAAAGTGAAAGTCACTCAGTCATGTCTGACTTTTTGCAACCCCATGGACTATACAGTCCATGGAATTCTCCGGCCAGAATACTGGAGTGGGTAGCCTTTCCCTTCTCCAGGAGATCTTCCCAGCCCAGGTCTTCTGCATTGCGGGAGATTCTTTACCAACTGAGCCGCAAGGGAAGCCTAATAGTATACAAGGAACCACTTATTTTAAAAAAAAGTAAAGGGTTTAAGCACAACACTTCTTTAACTAGAGGTTGATTCTTTTTTTCTTTTCAGTTCTGTTCCTTGAGAAATGAAAGCAGGAGCTAAGATTCAACATTGGAGGGGTTTAAGGATGGATTGATTTGATCAACATTCAATTTTATTTCAACATCTTGGAACAACCTTGTTCTTAGTAGTCATTACAAAATTATTTGGTTGCCATTATGTGTAATTCTAGAATTTGATTGTATGAATATCATAACCATGATTACATTAAAGAGAACATTAATAATGAGAGGTTGACAGTACAATGTTTATTGGAAATTGAGTCCAAACCAGGATCTTTTGGTCAAATGATTATTTAGGCAGGAGTTATGGTCTGTGGTCATCTTGGCTTAAGGCCGTTACATTTCATAAAATGAATATCTAAGACTATTTTGCTTGTGATGAACATTTACACTGAAATATATATTAGGAAAAAACAATTTTTTTGCATCATAAATCAATAATGAAAGTGCTTAATTCCCATTGATCTGTGGCTAAATGGAAAGGGGGCCAAAGCTGGAGATATGAATCTAGAAGACCTTGAAGCTTTTCACTTTCCACTGCTGCTGAGTCACATAGAACGGTTTCTGTGCTCCAGTTTCCTCCCTTTTCTGAAGTTCCTATATCTCTGGAAGTGTGAGATGAGCTTGAAGAAAGAACATACTCCTATAATTTTTAAAGATTCAAGGTCAATAAAGTCAATAGACTATTGAAGGAGAACAGTAAATCTTAACTGAGTTTCCATTAATGAATAATGAAGAATGATTAATAAACTCTCAAGTGTCTGGTGTGTGACTATTCTAAAATTAATCTTTTTGGAATATCTTATGGTAAGTAAGAAAGAGTCTATTAGTGACGTGAAAGCAAACTAAAACTCAGCAAAGGAAGGCAACCACAATGACAGTGTTCTAGAATAATTACATTAAGAGGCAAGACAAAAATATCTATATGGTCAGATAACTACTGAACAAAAGATACTGTAGAAAGCACTACTTCCAAACTGTAGTCCCTCAAGGCTCTTTCCAAAATTCACCTTGCAGGACTGCAGCTGGCCTGTAGGGGGCACAGCACAAGCTTTGGCCCCAGGCAGAGCTGCAGATACTCAAATCCTGCCTCTCAAGGTGTATGGGCCATGTGACCTTAAGATAGTCAATAATGTTCAGTCTTAGTTTCCACTCTTGGAAAAATGAGGATGATAATGAACTTAAAATAATGTACAGTTGACTCATTATTTGTGGGTGTTGTATTAGCAAATTCACCTACTTGACTACATTTATTCATATCACCACACCAATACTCAGCAGCCTGTTAGCGGTCCTTTGTGGATGTGGACACTCACCGAGTGGCAAAAACTTTCAGTCTCCAGCCTCCTGGGAACCATGTTCCCAGATTTTACGTAAGGGGGTGAGAAGACACTTATTCAGTTCTCATACTGAAAACAAGAAGCCTTCCAGGGCATATTTAATGCCATGCTTTTTTCATTTTCATCCTTTTTGTTGATGATTTTGCTTTTTAAAATGGCCCAGGCATTGGTACTGAAGTGCTATCTAAGTGTTCCTGAGGTTGTTGACCTTAAAGCAATAACATGGGCTGCTATTCTATCAGCAAAATGGGTATATTTGGGGACAGTGATGAATTGCAATTTGGGGCATGCAGTCTATGGAAAACTGCAAGTAAATCTGGAGAGCAAAGAAGAATGTTCTTTGATAGAGAAAAGGGAGTTGGGAGGGGATGTGATAAACAGACACCATTGGAGGAAACTGGGAGTTTGAAGTGTAATGAGTTTTCATTGGCTGGGATGTCACCAGGCAAAGATAAATTCTTCCTTCATTCTGCTTGGTAGTAAAGTAGTAACCTTTCTGTTGGAGATGCAAAGGTATGTCTCTTCCTGTTAAACCTGCAATTGGCATCCAAGTGTGGAGCATGAGTGCTTTCCCTCCTGGCCTCCCGACTCCATTTTAAATGAGTTTTCTTTTTATTTATTTTTAAACTAAACACAAGAAGGCTGTGATGTATTCATTCTAATGAAGAAAATATGAATCTTAGGTAAATTTTGTTCAGGCATGAGTTATAAAGTTGTTGGCAGTGAGTTTAAGGTTAATGATTCAACAATATATATTGAATAAATTATCTTTAAGCAGAAACACACACGACAAGTTTATGCATTGGCTGGTTGATGAAAATCCTGTTATCAGAGGTTCATCAATATCTAATCCTGTATTTCTCCTAGAAGCAATTTTCTAGTACTATTTTATGCATTTTTAATATAGATGTTTATTTGACATTAAAAAAAAAAAAGATTCTAAAATCCTGCCTAAACATCTCTGTTATATTATTCTGGAAACCTGGTCCTCACAATACAGCCCAGTTCCTCTTGCTAGGGACAATGGTTCAGTATTCTTAGTGACTTCAGAAAACATAACTACTGTGAATAATCAACTGTATATGAAGTATCTGTACATTTTGAATTTAAGCCTATTTTCAAAACTTAAATTCCTTACACCTAACTTGGTAGACTTACAATATGTTTGTGTGAACCTGGCTTTTCTCCATTTTCTCAACTTCTGTCTGCTTCACTCCATCTTTTAGCCTTTTTCACACAATAGAATGAATCAGTTTCTTAAAACACATATTTATTAAGTACAGAATGTATACCAGGCATTTTGCTAAAAAATAGATGCCCTAAAGTTGCTTGGAGATTTATTGAGAAGATGGAAACATAAATATCAACTCAGAATAATACATGGTCAGTGCTGTGATGGATTATGGACAAAATTCTGTAGTAGCACCGGGATGAACCAGATGAATCTCTGGAAAAGAGGGGAACAGAGGAGTCACACAGGGCTTAAGACATTTGGCCCGAGCTTTAGTTAATAAGGCAACATTCACCAAGCCAAAAAAAAAAAAACTTAAAAAGAACAGGTCAAGCAGAGAGAATTTCATGCTCAAAGGCAGAAAGGTGTAAAAAAGCATTGTTTTACAGTAATCAGTGAGGCTGGAAGGTTCAGTGTGAAGTGGGGGAGGGGAGGAGGACTGGGGGAGAGGCAGAGAGTGCCTGGAGATGAGGTTGGGACATATTGTGAGGACCAAACATTCAGAATAACACAATAGAGACTTTTAGGCAGGTTATTAAAAATTTTCCATAAATTCCTATATTGAAATGCATAAGATGTAAATGTATAGGTTTAAAATGAAAGTAAAAGAGGAGAGTGAAAAGTTGGCTTTGAGCTCAACATTCAGAAAACTAAGATCATGCCATCTGGTCCCATCACTTTATGGCAAATAGATGAGGAAACAATGGAAGCAGTGGCAGACTTTATTTTGCGGGGGGGTCCAAAATCACTGCAGATAGTGACTGCAGCCATGAAATTAAAAGATTTTTGCTCCTTGAAAGGAAAAGCTATGACAAACCTCGACAGCATATTAAAAAGCAGAGACATTACTTTGTCAACAAAGGTTCGTCTAATCAAAGCTGTGGTTTTTCCAGTAGTCATGCATGGATGTGAGAGTTGGACTATAAAGAAAGCTGAGTGCTGAAGAATTGATGTTTTTGAACTGTGGTGTTGGAGAAGACTCTTGGACTCAAGTCCCTTGGACTGCATGGAGATCTAACCAGTCCATCCTAAAGGAAACCAGTCCTGAATATTCATTGGAAGGACTGATGCTGAAGCTGAAACTCCAATACTTTGGCCACCTGATGTGAAGAGCTGACTCATTTGAAAAGACTCTGATGCTGGGAAACTTTGAAGGTGGGAGAAGGGGATGACAGAGGATGAGATGGTTGGATGGCATCACCGACTCAATGGACATGAGTTTGAGTAAATTCCAGGAGTTGGTGATAGACAGGGAAGCCTGGCTTGCTGCAGTCCATGGGGTCACGACTGAGCGACTGAATTGAACTGAACTGAAAATATTTTTTCAAGTGAATACTCACATAACTACCACTTGGTTCAGGAGAATGCAAATTTCCAGCCCCTAGTAACTTGTTTCTGCATACATTCTTTCTAACCACAACCCTTTTCTACCATGTAAAGGTAAACTCTATTTTGACTTTCATGGTCATCACTTCCTGGGCTTCTCTATCAATTTTTAGCACTGGTGGTGGACAGAATAATGCCTTCCCCTGCACACCCCCAGGTGGCGCTAGTGATAAAGAACCTGTCTGCCAATACAAGAGACATAAGAGAAGCGGGTTCCATCTCCAGGTCAGGAATATCCCCTGGAGGACAGCATGGCAACCCACTCCAGTACTCTTGCCTGGAGAATCCTATGGACAGAGGTGCCTGGTGGGCTACAGTCTAGAGGGTCACAAAGAGTTAGACACAGCTGAAACGACTTAGCACACACACCGGCCCCAGCTACCACCCAGTATGGATGCCCCTGTCCTAATCTCTGGAACCTGTAAACTGGTAACCTTGCAAGGAAAAATGGACTTTACAGACATGATTAAGGTAAGGATTTTGAGATGGAGAGATTATCCTGGATTATCTGGCTGGGTCCACATACTCACAAATGTCCTTATAAATGAAAGAGGTCAGCAGAAGAGTCAGAATAAGAAGTGCTGAAAGAAACAGAGCTGGAGTGATCTGACAGCTGGAAAGGGGTGCCATCAAAGGAATGTACGTGGTCTCTAAAAGCTGGAAGAAGCAAAGAATGGATTCTCTGTTTGAGTCTCCAGAAAAAACACAGCTTAGCTAATACTTTAATCTTAACCTTTAAAGACAGATTTCAGACTTCTGACCTCCAAAACTACAAGGTAATGAATTTGTGTTGTTTTAAGCCACTAAGTTTCTGGTCATTTGCTTCAGCAGCAGCAAGATGAGAATATACCAGCCACCTGTGCATCCCTAGACACTGCCCATCTAAAAAAAAATTTTCATTTATTTATTTTTGGCTCTGCTGGATCTTCACTGCTGTGCAGGCTTCTCTCTAGTTGCAGTGAGAGAGGGCTAGTTTCTAGGTGTGGTGTACGGGCTTACTGCCGTGGCTTCTCTCGTTGTGGAGCACTGGCTGTACGGCACGCAAGCTTCAGCAGCTGTGGCATAAGGGCTCAGTTGCTGAGGCTGCCAGGCTCAAGAGCACAGCCTCAGTAGTTGTGGTGCATGGGTTTAGTTGTTCCTCGGCATGTGGGATCTTCTCAGATCAGGGATCGAACCCGTGTTTCCAGCATTGGCAGGTGAATTCTTCATCACTGAGCCACCAGGGAAGACCCAACTTTGCCTACTTTTTAATGTTCTGTAACTGCAATTCTTATTTCTTGTCTGGCTTCTTCTGAACTCTATATTGTTGACTTTAGACCATTTTTAACGCAGGAAAGTGCCATGCCTAGATCTACATTTTCGAAGTTTATCTTGACATCAGTGTTCTGTGTGTAGCCTGGGAAGTTGAGAGGCTGAGGGTGGCAAGACTTGGCTAGAGGCAAATACAACAGGCTTGGCAAGAAATGGCCAGTACCTAAAAAAAGACAGTGGAAATAGAGAACGGGAAAGATGACTCAGAACAGATAGAAGTTTATAACATAGAATTGTTAAGAATTAATGTCCAGGGAATTCCCTGGTGGTTCAGTGGTTTAGACTCCATTTTCACTGCCAAGGGCCTGGATTCAACCCCTGGCCTGGCAGAGAAACTAAGATCCCACAAGCTGCAGGCGTGGCAGAAAAAAAAAAAAAAAAAGAATTGACATCTAAATACAGGCATACCTCATTTTATTGCACTTCGCAGTTATACTTTTTATAAGTTGAAGGTTTGTGGCAACCCCACATTGACGGTTGCCAACCCTACAAGTCCATTGGCACCGTGTTTTTCAACAGCATTTGCTCACTTTCTGTCTCTGTGCCACGTTTTGGTAATTCAGGCAATATTTCAAGCTTTGTTTTATTATTGTATTTGTTATGGTGATTTGTGATTGGTGATGGTCCTTGTGACTATGGCAAAAAGATCAACAGTCATTTAAGGCTCAGATAATGATTAGCACTTTTCAGCAATTATGTATTTTTTAATTAAGGTATGTATTTTTTTTAAGACATAATGCTATTGCACACTTAATAGACTACAGTATAGTGTAAATATAACTTTTATATATATTGGGAACCCAACAAAATTGTGTGACGTGTTTTATTGCAATATTTTCTTTATTGTGGTGGTCTGGAAGCAAGCCCTCAATATAGCTCTGAGGTATGCCTATAGGTGTAAGAGATGAGAGAACAGCTAAGAATAATTCCAAGCATTCTGTTGGGCAACAGTTTGGGTGAAGGTGGTGAATACAGGAGGGATAGTCAGGTTGAGGTTGATACATTTGGATCCCAGGCTGGTGTATATTTCTAGATGTTGAAAAATTTATCCTGTGAGTAATATTCTAGCTGCTGGGTTGACCTTCATTTTAGGTCATGCAGATGTAGAGGGGGCAACAAAACCGCTGATATATGAATCCATATTAAAATACAATGGAGATGTCCTACCTTATCTTCAATGGTGGGTAATTACCTTGTTGCTCAATGGAAGTTAATTTCTACTCCCTCTTTTCTGCTCCTATCACATAATAGGTGCAATTATATCTCTCACTCAGGGTGATATAATTAAATATCAGCCTTTGTAGAAGTGCATTTCCAGAGAGTCTTCTTACGCAGCTGATTTACGCACTTGTCAGATTTATCACACTATAGATAAATGTTTTCTTCATGTAGCTTAATATAACAGGTATCTGCCTCCAAATGGGAGTGTTTCTAGATAGTCCAGGCAAAGGGTCTGTTTATTGCATCTGACAGCTTTATTGGTTTATCAGTTATTTGCTTAGGCAGGATTTTATTATATGTAAAATACTGACATAAATTATGGGGAGGGGAATTGATTTTTTTTCACATGGGTTTGACTCATTTTTCATTGTTTGTATGTGCCAAGTTTGATATTGCACATTTTCTCCTAGTGTGTCAATTTAGTTTACAACTTATTTCCCTGCTTCTACAAATACTGTTATTTAGTTCTCAATTGTTCTATTTTTGTGACTGCTCATGTTCTCAAACTAAGCCACCTATAGAGTTAATAAAAAAAAAATAGCTGTATACACAAACATAGATAAAACATAAAACTAATGAAAGTAAATAGATTGACTCTAAGAAAAATTCTGGATAATTCTTAGAATTCTTCTCTTAAAAATTAGGAGAGATTGAGTGCCATATCCCCTTCTGCCAGTTGGGAGAGAAACAAGGCTAGAACTTGGCTGGCATCAGCCATGTAGATAAGCATGTTTGGGGAGATCCAGGGGTTTTCAAAATAGAAAACAGCCTGGGAGTCATTCTCATGCGGACTGGCATGTAGAAGTCTGGGTCTGGAAGACTCATTCAGCTCTCAAGTCAAACATGGCTAGGCATAGACAAAATGTGGTCAGTTGGTAGATCCAGATAGGCAGGTACTGAGCATGGACAGTCAATGACAGATTGCACCGATTCAGTCATAGAAAGTAGCCAGCACTATGGGCGGGCTGTCAAAGCCCCTCAAATCTCCTCTACCACTTTTGTGGACCCACACTTTTCTACTAAAATCTTCAGTGGGTTGCCTTTAGGATCCCGGAGTTGCTTCATCTCAATGGAGAGCCTAAAGTTCTCAGAAGTTTCACCTCCTCGGGGACATTACAAATCCCCTCCTATACCTTAAGCAGTGATAACAGGTGCAGGGATACAAAAAGCCCAGCAACTATGAGATGGGACAAACTCCAGGGTACACTTTACATTCTGCAACTCGTTCTGAAATCAGACCAAGGCTGAACTTCAACTAAGATTGCACTGTTGCTTGACTACTTTCCCTTTCCTGTTCTGCTCGACAACTCCTGCATTGGTTCCTCCGAGGAACAGCCCCTTAATAAGGCACTTGAATTAAAAACCTTAGCTCAGAGTCTGGTTCTGGGACAGACTGCCCTAAGACAACTAATAAAGCAATAGCCAAGACAGCAGGGCTATAAGAACAAGGATAATGATTATCAGGATAATATAATAATAGCTAACCTTGACTGATTCTTACTGTTTCCCAGGAATGGTTCTAAATTGTTTTATATATAGTTTTTCCATTGGATTCTTTTAAGAGTTAAATGGGGTAGAGTTATTATTCCCATTTTACAGCTTAAAAAATTGAGACTGAGAATTCTCTTGTGGTCCAGTGGTTAAGATTCAGTGTTTTCACTGCCAAGGGCCTGTGTTTAATTCCTAGGTGGGAAACTAAGATCCCACAAGCCAGGCAGCATAGCCCCCAAAAATGGAAATTTAGAGATATGAAGCAACTTGTTCAATATCATATGGCTAAAAAACAAAAAAAGAACATTTTAGAGAGAAGTCAGTAGGATCATTGTGGCATATCAAGCATATAATGTGAGATTTTAGGACTATTTGTCTCTGTGTATTCCACCCCTCCACCCCCATCCCATTCAGAATATGTCTGGCTCTGAGCCTATTATGTGGAGTGATGTAGATTTATCTATTGAAGAGATGAACTTGGGATGGGAAGCGACTGATCATTTCAGTGATTCTAGTTTGCAGCCTTGCAAATTAATCATCTTGTGAATATTAGGTAGCTCGATAAGGGACTCTGGATGATTTGGGATAAATTCAATACTATTGTTAGAACAAAACAAAGGAAATATTGCTTGGTACCTAGTTGATAACTATTGAATGACCACATTGAAAGAGTTGTTGTATTCAGGTGACTGATACAAGTAATGTATACAGTAAATAGAGAACGAGAAAGATGTTGTATGTTTGAGGAGTAGTGTCCAGGTAGAAATCTTGGGTTTTTCAACTTGCATTGACCGTTGTCTCTGTAGGTGGTCAAGATGCTGGCTTGGGGCACGGTAGCACTGAGTCTAGAAGGGTCATAACCAGGAGTTTTTTTCATTATGCAAAAATTTTTGAATTTTTATGTACCTAACGGAAGGACAATAGATTGAACTAAAAAGCTTAAACCCTTTTATAGAGAACATCAAGATGTTTTCTTATCCAAAAGAATGCTGTGTGGTGAAAGAATGCCAGACTGAGTCATAGTATTTAGTTTCTAGTCCACTCTGCTATCAAATAGATTGTTAACCTTGAGAAAGCCAGTTTTTATTCTCTCCAGGATCTGAATTCCAAGGTTGTCTTCTGTAAAACAAAATTAATAGGTGGCATTAGGAAAAGGTACCTCATCCCCTGTGACCCTTCACCTTTTTTACTTGATGAAAATTATACCTGTTTTGATATCAATGGCAGCCCACTCCAGTATTGTTGTCTGGAAAATCCCATGAACAGAGGAGCCTGGCAAGCTGCAGTCCATGGGGTCGCAAAGAGTCAGACACGACTGAGCAACTTCACTTTCACTTTCATATCTGATATCAGATCAGATCAGATCAGTCGCTCAGTCATGTCCGACTCGTTGCGACCCCATGAATCGCAGCACGCCAGGCCTCCCTGTCCATCACCAACTCCCGGAGTTCACTGAGACTCACGTCCATCGAGTCAGTGATGCCATCCAGCCATCTCATCCTCTGTAATCCCCTTCTCCTGCCCCCAATCCCTCCCAGCATCAGAGTCTTTTCCAATGAGTCAACTCTTCACATGAGGTGGCCAAAGTACTGGAGTTTCAGCTTTAACATCATTCCTTCCAAAGAAATCCCAGGGCTGATCTCCTTCAGGACAGACTGGTTGGATCTCCTTGCAGTCCAAGGGACTCTCAAGAGTCTTCTCCAACACCACAGTTCAAAAGCATCAATTCTTCGGCGCTCAGCCTTCTTCACAGTCCAACTCTCACATCCATACATGACCACAGGAAAAACCATAGCCTTGACTAGATGAACCTTTATTGGCAAAGTAATGTCTCTGCTTTTGAATATGCTATCTAGGTTGGTCATAACTTTTCTCCCAAGGAGTAAGCGTCTTTTAATTTCATGGCTGCGGTCACTCTGTAGTGATTTTGGAGCCCAGAAAAATAAAGTCTGACACTGTTTCCACTGTTTCCCCATCTATTTCCCATGAAGTGGTGGGACCAGAGGCCATGATCTTCGTTTTCTGAATGTTGAGCTTTAAGCCAACTTTTTCACTCTCCACTTTCACTTTCATCAAGAGGCTTTTGAGTTCCTCTTCACTTTCTGCCATAAGGGTGGTGTCATCTGCATATCTGAGGTTATTGATATTTCTCCCGGCAATCTTGATTCCAGCTTGTGCTGCTTCCAGTCCAGCGTTTCTCATGATGTACTCTGCATATAAGTTAAATAAACAGGGTGACAATATACAGCCTTGACGAACTCCTTTTCCTAACATATCACTAATTTGTATCAATTTGTTAAACGAATTCATTGTATGAAATAATAGTGAGAAATGTAGAAATCATAAGAACACAGTTTAATGAATATTCAGAAAATAAACACACCTATGGAACAAGCACTAAGACTAAAAATAGAACTTACCAGCATCACTGAAGTGCTTCCATATCCTTTCTAGTCATTAGCAAATCCCTCTCCTCAAGAGTAAAGACTACCCTGATTTTTAACACCATAGCTTAGGATTCCCTGTGTGTATACATAATAAAATGAAATCAAATTATATGTAGTCTTTTATGTCAAGCTTCTTTCACTCAATATTATTGATGAGATTTATCCACACTGAATGTAATTTTAGTTTATTCATTCTCTTTGCTATATAATAATTCTATTGGATGAACATAACTCAATTTATCCATTCCACTGTAGGGGAAAAGCTGGTTCATTTCCTGTTTTTTTGTTTTTTAATATTACTTAGAGTGAAACTATGAACATTCTTTCTTATTTATTTAGTGGAACATGTATGAGCATTTGTGATGGGTACATACCAAGGAGTTGAAAGGGTAGGTCCTAATGGTTGCAAATATTTAGCTTTGTATATACTTCCAAGTAGTTTTCCAAAATGATTGTACAGGAATAATGGACTTTAACATATAAAAGAAGGAACAGAAAGTCCCTGGGCACATCAGAATATTCCTCGACTGGCCAGCTGGTGGGTCTGGACTGGGGTGATTAGGACTTATTAAGCTAGAGGAGAAGGCCTGGCAATAGAAATGAGAAAATCATGCATACTAGTAAGTAAAAGAATTTTTTTCTGTGGGAAGACAGGCGGCCTGCCAGGCAAAGAACAGGAAAGTGAGTCCATCTCCTATAAGTAACCAAGAATGAAACTCTATACCAGGGAGGCCATTACCTAGTTGCATGGGCACCCAGAGATCTGGATCTCTGTGTTTACATTGACTACCTGACTAGGAGCCTTGACTCCCCTTGGGAAGGAGAACTGTCCAGAACGGACTAGTGAGCATTATAAATGAAAGCCCAGACAAGGGCAGACAGGTGGCTTAGGCCACGGATTGTACATTAAGAATCTTGAGTTGGCCATAATCCATTTGGTCCAAGAATCAGAGATGTGGTTAATAAACAATTTGTAACAAGGAGTAGATAAAACCACTGTGGTTGTAATTGTTTGAGAATGTTCCTTATACTTTATTCTTCCCATAATTGCCTTTACTTAATGTCTTTCAGCACATGAATAACTTTTCGTGTGGTTTCTGCAGTATAGACTGTAGAGAGTAATTTGCAGACACAGCCAAGATAATCACTGGGGAGACACTGGTCACAAAGGATCTTAGTGTACCTTTGTCAATCCTTCAGATCTAGGGCTTTGAAGACAAAAAGAAAAGGGCAACTTTCAGAGAGAAAAGATTAGCAAATAGCAGGAATTAGGCAGAGAGAAGAGTAGGACCTGAAATAATATTTAGTAGGCTCCCTCCGGACTGTATTCTGCTCAAATTTATAATTCCTAGAGTATAGTATTATGCATTTTATATGGGCTTTTTTTGACATTGACCTTCTTAGTACATCCAATAATATCAATGAGTTCCCACTGATCAGTGACAGACATTATAGTTGATGATTGCCAGGTGCTTATAAAACCTATAGAAACAGGAAAAATTCAAAGAGAGGAGGGTGTCTGTGGGGTGGGTGTAGTGAGATGAAAAACTAAGGTGTTGAAAGGTGCTAATACTGAGAAGGGGCAGAGGCAGTGATTCAGTTCATTCCTTGGTTCTAGTCCTGAGAGACAGCGAAGGACAGGGAAGCCTGGCATGCTGCAGTCCACTGGGTCACAGTCAGACATGACTTAGTGACTGACCGCAGGCCTGCCTCCAGCCCAGGCAGATGGATTCTCCTGCCTGGGTTCTCAGCATTGGTTTTAGAGCTCAACTAAGACCCTAAAGTCATAAAGAGTATACATTTTCCTAATCTTATCTTCTATGCATATAGATCCCATTGAGCCTTCACATGGGGAAAGGGAGATAACTAAAGGACAGTATGATGGTTAATTTTATGTTTCAATTTGCCTGGGACCCTTAGTACCCAGACATTTGGGCAAACATTATTCTGGGTGTGTCTGTGAGGGTTTGTCTGGATGGGATTAAAATATGAATCAGTAGACTGAGTAAAACAGGTTGTCCTCCGTAATGAGAGTGGGCCTCATCCAATCAGCTGAAGACCTAAATGGAACGAAACAGTTGAGTAAAAGGGATTCCCCTCCAGCCTGACTGTATGGGCTGGGACACTGGTCTTTTCTTGTGTTCAGATTTGGACTGAAACACTGGCTCTTCTTTGGTGTTGAGACTGAAAGCTTTTGGACTAGAATTTATACCATTGGCTCTCCTGATTCTCCAGTCTTTGGACTTAGTCAAGAACTATATGTCAGCTCTTCTGGTTCTCCAGTTTGCTGACTGCAGTTATCAGGCTCTAATTGGAAGTTCTCAGACTCTAATTGAGAAACCAATTCCAAATAATAAAGAGTACACACACACACACACACACACACACATATCTATCTTCTTGGGCTTCTCAGGTGGCTCAGTGATAAAGAATGCACTTGTCAAGGCAAGGGATGGAACGTGGGTTCTATCCTTGGGTCAGGAAGATTTCTTGGGGGAGGAAATGGCAACAAACTCCAGTATTCTTGCCTGAAAAATCCCATAGACAGAGGAGCATGGTAGGCTACAGTCTATGGAATTGCAAAGAGACGGACATGACTGAGCTACTGAGCGCACCTACACACACATCCTACTATTGATTCTATTTCCCTGGGAAATCCTTGAGTGATACAGACAGGATTCCTCACTTTGACTTCCTGTCATCTCCCACTTGCTCAATGAAAATATGACTGCCTTTTAGAGCATTTAAAAAATTATGTATATATATTTAGAGCAGATTTAGAGTCATAGAAAAATTAAGTAGAAAATATAGAGAGAATATACCATTTGCCCCCACATATGCATAGCTTCCCCTACTATCACTGTCTCACATCAGAATTGTGCATTTGTTATAATGAATAAATCTGCATGGGCATGTCCCTATTATGAAAGTCTACACTTTATATTAGGATTGACTCTTGTTATATATGCCATGGGTTTTGACAAATGTATTATGAAATTTATCCACTATTATAATATCATACAGAATAGTTTCACTGTCTTGAAAATCTTCTGTGCATTCAACTTCTGTCTTCAAAGCTCATTTCTTTTTATTGTTGAATAAAATTCTGTTGTCTGGGTGTACCACAGTTTATACTTAGTTGCTGATAAAGGTCTGTACAGATAAAGCTATGGTTTTACCAGTAGTCATGTATGGATGTGACAGTTGGACCATAAAGAAGGCTGAGCACTGAAGAACTGATACTTTTGAACTGTGGTGTTGGAGAAGACTCTTGAGAGTTCCTTGGACTGCAAGATCAGTCAATCCTAAAGGAAATCAACACTGAATGTTCATTGGAAGGACTGATGCTGAAGCTGAAGCTCCAATACTTTGGCCACCTGATGCGAAGAGCAGACTCATTGTAAAAGACCCTAATGGTGGGAAAGATTGAAGGCAGGAGAAGAAGCAGGCAACAGAGGATGAGATGGTTGGATGGCATCACCCACTGAATGGACATGAGTTTGAGCAAACTCCAGGAGATAGTGAAGGACAGGGAAGCCTGCAGTCCACAGGGTTGCAAAGAGTCAGACATGACTGAGCCACTGAACTTACTGAAGAACATTTTGGTTGTTTCCAAATTTGGCAATTATGAATAAAACATAAGACGTTCATGTGTGGGTTTTGCTGTGGACATAAACTTTCAACTCCTTTGGGTAAATACTAAGAAGTGTGATCACTAGATCATATGGTAAAAGTATGTTAAGTTTTGTAAGAAGCTATGAAACTCTTCTAAAGCGGCTGTACATTTTGCTTCCCCACAAGCAAGGCATGAAATTTACTGTTTCTCCACATTCTCACCAGTGTTTAGTTCTGCCAGTGTTTGGGAGTTCGGCCATTTCAGTAATGTGTAGTGGTATCTCTACACACTGCTGTTTTAATTTACATTTTCCTGATAACATGCGATGTGGAACATATTTTCATGTGATTATCTTCCATCTGTACATTTTCTTTGATAAAGTGAAAGTGTTAGTTGCTCGGTAGTGTCTGACTCTTTGTTACCCCAATGACTGTAGCCCCCAGGCTCCTCTGTCCATAGAATTCTCCAGGCAAGAGTACTGGAGTGGGTTGCCACTTCCTTCTCCAGGGGATCTTCCTGACTCAGGGGTTGAAACCAAATCTCCTGCACTGCAGGCAGATTCTTTACTGTCTGAGCCGCCAGGGAAGCCCCTTTCTTTGGTAAGTGAAAGTGAAAGCACTAGTCCCTCAGCTGTGTAGTAGTCACTCTTTGCAACCCCATGGACTGCAGCCTGCCAGGCTTCTCCATCCACGTGATTTTCCAGGCAAGAATACTGCAGTGGGTTGCCATTTCCTTCTCCAGAGGATCTTCCCTACCCAGGGATCAAACCCGGATCTCCTGTACTGCAGACACATCTTTACCTTCTGAGCCACCAGGGAAGACTTTCTTTGGTAAAGTGACTATCAAAAATTTTGACCTGCTTTTCTATTTTGGAGTAGGTGTTGGGAGAGAGTGTTTGTTTCCTTCATATTGAGAGTTTTTATTTTAATGGATATTAGCCCTTATCAGGTGTATCCTTTTCAAATGTTTTTCTTATTTTGTGGCTTATGTATTTATTTTCTAATAGTATCTTTTGAAGTACAGAAATGTTTAATTTTTACAAAGTTTTATTTATTACATTTTTTCTTATATGGGTCATGCTTTTGTTGTCGAATTTAAGGAATCTTTGCCTTTATAAACTTTGCCACAATTTTCTATTGTTTTCTTCTAGAAGGTTTACTGTTTTAGGCTTCATATTCACTCTGGAATCCATTTGAGTTTAATTTTTATATATTGTGTGAGATACTAATCAAGATTTTTTTTGCATATGTTTATTCCATATGCAAAAAATTAGTTCAGTACTATTTGTTGAAGAGACTATACTTCTCTACTAAATTGTTTTGCACCTTTGTTGAAAATTAATTGTGTATATACAGGTGGATCTACTTTCGAAATGTCTATTCTTTCTTTACTATATTCTGTTACTGCTCTATCTTTCTGCCAGTGTCACATTATCTTGATTAGTGTAGCACTGAAATAAGTCTTAAAATCAGGAAGTGTCAGCTCTTTAACTTTTCTCATCTCTTTCAGATTTGTTTTTGTTATTGGTCCTTAGCATTTCCATTTGGATTTTAGACTCAAAATGTTAAGGGCTTCAGAAAGCCTGCTAAAATGTTGATTGAGATCACATTGAATTTATATATCAAATATAGGGGGCTCAATATTTTACACTGACACTTTTGACTCCTGGAGATGGAATATTTTGTATTTACTTAGATTTTTTTTTTAACTTTTATTTAGCAATATCTTACAGTTTTCAGTATATAGATCTTGCACAACTTTTGTCAGATCTGTCGCTAGTTAGTTAATATTTTTGAAAGTATTATAAATTGCATTTTTTGTTTATTTCAAATTCTGATTTTTCATGATTAGCATAAAGGAATACTATTGACTTTCTATATTTACTGAAAGCATTAAATATTTTATTATTAAATACTAATATTGAATTTTTAAATGTTCTTTCTGCATCTGTAGAGATAATATACTTTGGTTGGGTTTAGTTTGCTAATCTGGTGGGTTACATTAACTGATTTTTAGATATTAAAACAATCTTTTATAATGGGGAAAATTTCACTTGGTCAAAATGTATTACCCTTTTAATATATTATTGATGTAAATTTGCTGCAATCTTGCTTAGAACTTTTTATGTCTATGTTTATTAGTAATATTAGTCTGCAATTATCTTTTATTTAGAGCCTTTGTCTAGATTTAATACCATGGTAATGTTGCTCATAGAATGTGTTGGGAAGAATTGCATTTGCTATAGTTGTATGGAAGAATGTATAGAATTGGTACTTACTCATTACAATTTTAGTATATCTCACCAGTGAAATCATCTGAACCTGAGGTTTTACATGTGGAAAGGTTCTAAACTATATGTTTCCTTTAAAAAAGATATAGGGCTACTCATTGTATTTTCCTTATTTGAGCTTTTATAATTTGTGTCTTTTAAGGAATGTGTCCATTTTATTCAGTATCAAATTTATTGTCATAGAGTTATTAATAATATTCCCTTGTACTCCTCTCGTAATCAATAGAATCTATAATAATGAACATTTCTCTTAATCCTAATTTTTTATGATAATTTGTTTCAGATTAATTTCTCTGGAAGATTATGTTTTGTTGATCTTCTAAAAGGCCAACTTTGGGTTTCGTTGATTTTCTCTTTTGTGTTTTGTTTGTTTGTTTTCTATTTCATTGATTACTTTTTCTGATCTTTTTTTCTCTTCTGGTTACTTTGGCTTTATTTACTCTTTTTTACTAGTGTCTTTTTTTTTTTTTCCCTCTAATGTCTTACATTAAGATGACATTTTGATTTATTTGAGAGCCTTTTTTCTAATGTAGGTGTTTCATGATGTAAAATTTCTTTCATTTACTACTTTGGCATAATCCCACAAATTTTGATATGTTGTATTTTCATTTTATTTACTTCAAAATAGTTTCTAACTTCTCTTTTGGTTTATTCTTTGACCAATATCTTGTTAGAAGTATGGTATTCTGTTTCTAAATATTTGGGATATTTTCAAGTTATCTTTCTGTCATCAATTTTGGGGTTTAATTTTATCATGGTTAGAAAGTGTGTTTTGTATGGCTTGAATTCTTTTAAACTTATTAAGCCCTGTTTTATGACCCATATTCTAAGTTAGCAAATGTTCCATGCACACTCAAAAATAAGGCATTATGCTATTGCTAAGTGAAGTATTTTATAAATGTCAATTAGATCAAGTTGATAGTTTTATTCAGGTCTTCTATGTCTTTTCTGTTTTCTGTGCATTTGTTATTAAGATAATATTATTGAAATCTGTTATACCTGTGGATTTGTCTATATATTATTTCAGATTTCTGTTTTTGCTTCATGTATTTTGAAGTTTTATCACTAGCTGCATAGATTTTGAAGTTGTTATGTCTTCTTGATGAATTGATTCTTTATCATTATCAAATGATCATCTTTGTCCATGGTCATGCACTTTATTCTGAAATCTCCTTTGTTTGATACTAACATAGATACTCCAGCTTTCCTTTGATTCATATAAATATGGCACAAATGTTTCCATCCTTTTACTTCTAACTTGTTTATCATTTTATATTTTATGTGTGTTTCTTATGTTTAGTAGGGTCTTATTTAGTTTCTGCAACTCTCTCCTCTCCAGTACTTCACAAGTGAATTCTGGCTGCCTGATCTCCCTAAACTCTTAGCTCTGTTTCATCAATGCAGTCTGTTGGGCTCCACCTACATTATTCTCTATACTACAGTCTGGAAGCTCTTTAAGACTATAAGCAGAGGCAATCCGAGGGCTCATCTCATTTTCATCCTGTTTCTAGGGGATCACTATGCTTTGTTGACTAATACTTAACGTCTTGAAAAATATTGTTTCATTGATTTTCTCTAGTTTTCTTGGTTGTTTTGGGTGGGAATATAAATTTAGTCCCTCTTATTCCATTTTGTCTGGTAGTAGAAGTTCTCTACAGACTCTTATTTGAATATGATCACTGCTAATTCTGAGTTTTTGACTCTTGGAAAGAGTTCACCAGTTGCCTGATATTGACGTCAAAGAACTAATTTAGGGGGACCTTCTCACTTCTTAACCTATCCCAGTCCCACTCGAGTTTTGTGTTGAATGTATCCTATACTGAAGTAAAATACAGCAAAAGTTTTTCTATTCCAGCCACAAGAGGGGAGACAGAAGACTTCTTAAGGAAGATGAGAATAATTTCCCCTTCGCTCCATCCAGCAGAGTTTTCTACCCAGGGTGATGTCCTTACTGTGCGTCCTCCACTTATCTTTGAAGAATTCGGTTTCTCCCTGAATTGAAGTTGAAAGGGCTAATGTAGGAAGGAAGGAAAATGTGGGAAAGAAAGCTGAGGAGCTTCTGACTAGATTCATCTGACTTTATATTCATCTCTGTGGGAAGAAAGATGTTAGAAAGGCTGGCTTCTCCACATGTGAGACTGTCTCTAAACTTGTGGGAAAATGGGCTTGAATAGATTATTCAGATATACTTATGTGATAAACACACAAGATGATTTCTTGATATTCTGAACATGTTTTAGAAAGGGATTTGTACAGCCAAATAATGATAAAATAGATGTTCTAAATATGTCACAAGCTTAATATTGAAAAAGCATTTTCCCCCACAGAACACAGTTCTTATCTCTACAGTCAATATTCGATGCAAGTTCTTTGCTATTTCCTCATAGTCAGTCATTCGGAAAAAGGTGGATCTTCCTCTAAGTGATTTATCATCACAGATTTACTCTGCAATATTAGGAGAAAGATAAATTATGGCATAATATACACTTCAAACAGCCATTCTGTTGGCCTCTCAACGAAGTCAGAAGGATCAAAGCTAAGTTTTCAGAAGCACTCTTGTTTCTTCAGAAGTATGAAGGGTGATTAATATACCTTGCAGAAAACAAAAATACTTACTCTGAAAAGCTAAAGAGAGGGTAAAATGTAGCTTCTTATTTGCCTTTGTAAAGGAATCCTAATGGAAAAGTCCATTTTGGTTTTATGGAGGGGAGGTGTGTGTTTATTGACTGAATTGAAAATTTCATAAATTATAGTAGTCAATATGTAGAGAGAGTAGAATGAAAATGTATAGGCTGTGATTAACAGCAGGTAAGAAAAACCAGATGTTTTGGCAAAAATAAGACTTGGAGGAGGTTTCTGCCAAAGCTACAATAGTTTCTCACAAGTAGTTGCCAGAGTCAGTACTAACATACACTGGCTATGTGTGATGTGCTGAGCTAGGACGTATCTAAGGAAACATGAGACATTCCTACTGTCCAGAAACTGCAATCCAGTTTGAGATATTGGTCAGAACCTTAAAAGGATAAGTGGTCCTAAATGTGAGTCTGAGGCATTCTGAGAGTATAATTAAAGAGTTGATTCTAGAAGAAAGAATAATGTTTGTATTAGTGTGTGCATGTGTGTTTGTGAGTCGTGTTTGACTCTTTGTGACGCCATGGACTGTAGCCCACCAGGCTCCTCTGTCCATGGGATTTCTCATGCCAGAATACTGGAGTGGGTAGCCTTTCCCTTCTTGATCCAGGGATTGAACCCAGGTCTCCTGCATTGCAGGTGAATTCTTTACCATCTCAGCCACCAGGGAAGCCTGTTTGTATTCTTACTCTGGCTCAAAGTGTTGAGGATGAACTGGATCTACAAACAGCTATTTACTGAGATAAAACCACACGTTAAACAATGTTCTAGTATCTGGCAACACAGCCATTAAAATGAAGTTTAATTCTAGTGGAATTAACTGAATAGCTAAAACCTTAAATTCTAAAGGCAGAATCAAGCAGAATAAGTTTTGAAAACAGAGTTGGACAAACTCTGCTTCTTCAAGAAAATACTCTCACACAGATTAAAGGCTAATTCAGCACCTTAAACATTATTGTTGCTCATATAGAAGATACTCTGTGCTCATCGTGACCTTCCTCCTGAAAAGTATCCATTCCTTCCACTTGCAAGTGAGAAAAGAGAGGTTCAGTCAAATTATATTGTGTAGCTAAGACGGGAATCCTTGGACTCAGATCCAAATCTATTTGACACCAATATCTCTGTTCTTCTCAGGACACTATGCTGCCTCTGGTATTGGAAGCCTTGCTTTGTTGGGTAATTTTCCCTGGGTATTTCAGCCAGTTTGTTGCAGGAAAGAAAGGAAGGTGTGAAAGGATGGTCAGGTTGCAGGCCTCAGGCAAATCCTTTTGTTGGCTGAGGAGTGTGGATTCTTGGCTTCTCGCAGGAAAGAATTCAAGAGCAAGTCATAGTAAAGTGAAAGAAGGTTTATTCATGGAGAAATACTCTCCATAAACAGAGTGTGGGCCATCTCAGAAGTCAAGAGAAGAGCAAGGGAACAGGTTGTTAGTTTTCAGGGGCTAGGCAATTTCATTGACTAATGAGTAGGAGGATTATTCCAACTATTTTGGGGAAGGGTCAGAAATTTCTAGGAATTGAGCCACTGCCCACTTTTTGGCCTTTTATGGTTAACATCAGAACTGTCATGGTACCCATGGGTGAGTCATTTATTGTTCTGATATATTACAAGAAATGTATACTGAGGCTCAAGGTGTAGTGGAAGTCAACTGTCTACCATCTTGAACCTAGTTGGTTTTAACCAGTTAGTGTTGTGTCTTCAATAGCTATGACTATGTCATTCTTTTAAAGGCTGTGTCCTACCCACTTCCTATTTCAAGTTCACCTTCAGTTCAGTTTCCTGTGCCCGTGAGAGTCCTCTTTCTCACTCAGGCTGCTTCGGAAAGGCATTACAGGTCTTCAGTTGTGGTCTCCTTGTACTTTGGGTCAAGGAGTCTAAAACAAGAGACAGAGTAGTGGGGATGACGGGAACCTTGCTGATCACTTCCGGAATGGGAGAAGTTACTGTGCTCACATTAGAAACTCAAATGTAGGACACAAGCCAGGGCATATTTTAAGTCTCTTATCTATCTAGAGTGCTGTATGATAGAGATTTGATTTCACTGGCCTCATGCCTGCTTAGGACATACTTAAATAAACATAAGACTTTGATGAGGGTTGATGTTTTCCCAGAAGCTGGTGACAGCTCTTCAGTGGCAGATTGATAGGCTCTGTAAGGAAGATAGAAGGGACTCCATAGTGAGATGCTGGGGTGCGGATCCTTTCAATTCCAAACAGTCCATGTCTCTCTAGTCTAACTCCGTTCCACAGGGTCCAGGTCGGCTTTCAAGAAGCCATGCTTCAAAGGACCCAGGAGGTTCCTCAAGCTGAAAGGAGTCCCATGACCAGTAGGAATCATTTTAAGAGACTGTAAATGTGTGACCTTGAGGAAAAGTGCACTTCCTGAAGAGTAAAGAGCCCCCGTGGTAGCTGGCAGGATATTGAAGCCAGGAGAGTCTGACAGTGGCATCAAGCTGCGCTGTAAATCCCAGACATTCACAAGCCCCAGGCTGCAGAATCTCTCCCAAGTTTTGCTTTTGTTTCCAATCAATGGTGTTAACAGCTCTGCCAATGTTCAGCAATTGTGTGAGGAGGACAATACTTAGACAGAAAAATCAGTACAGTATTGTTTTATTTTTATGCCATATCCAGACAGAAAGATCTCATCTATTCATTGTAATACATTTGTCATTTTAGTCAGAATAAATGCAAAGCTTCGAGAAAATGCTGATACCAGTTGTCAGAGAAAACTATTTACAATGGTCCCTCCCTTTCTTTCTTTCTTTAGGCATTTTCATTATAATCTTTTCAGCTTCACAGAGAGATGAACAAAACTCGTGCATGGAGTATAAAGCAGACGGCTGAACTGCATTGATTGTGACCTTCACTTTTAAGGTTAACAGTGGGGGGAAAAACAAACTGTTGACTTCAGTAGTTCTGGTTACTGTTTTCTGGAAGAGGGAGTAGCCATTTCTTTCCTTTTATCATGTCTCATTGTCTAGGTTCCTACATGAAGAACTTAAGTTCAATTGTTCATTCATTCATTCAGTACTTATGCATGCCAACTATGGCAAGACACTGGAGGCCCTGGAGATAAGGTGGTGAAAGTGACCTCTGAGGTCTTAGAGGCTGGAGATCCTAGTGAGGAAGATAGGAAATCCTATTATCAAATCTTTAATGGTCTTTCAAGACAAAAGAACAGACATAGATCAGGCTGTAGTTCTCTATCAGAGAGTTTCATACATCTCTCCACCATGTGTCTAGTAAGCTTAAAATAAACCTCTGGCTTTTGACCTTCCATTTCTGGCCAAAATACACTTATTTTTGTAAGTTTCAGTGTGAATCACTTTAAGTGAAATATATGAAGGGAAGGAGTCACATATTGTTTACTCCTTTTTTACTTAATTTTACCAGACATTTTTTTTTAAGATAAAGGAAACTGATGTATTTAGCTAATAAATATTAAAAGACATCCTTAAAATAATCTTTAAAACATCAGACAATTTTTTCTTAAGGGTTTAATACAGATTTTATTTATGTATGTCTTTTGTTTCTGAAATCTTTATCACTGTACTGAGGACTAACCTCAGTCCTTTGTGTGGTTTTTGATCTAAATCCCTGATAAACCAGAATTTTCCAAACTTCAGTCATTTGTGCAAAACCGTAATTTTTTTCCCTGCATACTTGTACTATGACTTTTCTTCTTTATTTTATCCTGGTACCATATCTGCTATTACTTACATGATATTCTACTGAAATTGACTTACATTTTTTTTCACTTATGCTAATTTATTTCCAAAAAAAGGAAACTTCATGTGACCACCATAAATGAAGTGCCAGTTTTGTTTCCACATAATAACAGGTAATTAGAAAAACAAATAAAATGTAAACTGATATTCCTACATTCCCTCTAGGTACTGGAGACAGTCCTCTTTCTTTTTTAAAAAGGAAGATGAGTGCATGATGGGTAGTGTTAACGAAACACTCAAGCCAGCTGAGACTTATCCTGGAAATAAAAATAATGTTTTCTTTAATATGTGATTCCGGGCGTATAATGCCATGCCTGGCATTCTCTCTTAAGGTCATTTTCTGAACCGTTGGAGGCATTTCAAAGGGTCACAATATGCCACACTCTGTGCTCTGGTGGGAAATTCTTTGGCAGGTTTGGGAAGAGGATGCCTTCCCCATTGCCAAGGGACTTCTGTAGTAAATAGGGGCAGTGCTTATTTCAAACAATTCTTTCTTTCCCCTAAGATCTATAATAATTGACTTCACTCAACTATTCAGAGATATGTGATAATTTAAGGAAATCCATGTATCTTTTCAATAGACTTTAACACCTGCAGCTGGTGACATCTGTCACCACCTTTCTATGCATGCTTCCTGTCTTCATTATTCTTCTCTTTAATTAACAGTTTAATCCTTAAAAATAAACTTTATAGTATGTGGTTATGAGTGATTGTTTCCAGTCAGCATAACAGAAGGCAATAACACTAGATCATGCCTGAACTCCATCCAATAATAGAGTATCTGACGATAATGACAACAGGAAGTCATTTATCAGGCCTAGGTTTCTCCCATTTCATCTAGAAATATAAATATCTTATTTTTAAAAGGGAGAAAGATGAGCTGAGAAGATGATGATGGATCAAGCGGGTGACACTGTGGACCAGCCAAAGCTTTTAAATATGACATTTTTCAAATCACAGGAGAAAAGAAGAGCTCAGGGAGGAAAAGGAGAGAATATCCAACTACGTTAAAAAAAAAAAAAAAACACAGGCCAGGCTGCAATAATTGTGCATCGCATTCTTTCCTGAGTCTAAGAACAAATGCAAAGTTTCTTCAGGTCTCTCCATCCTATGATATTGTCACATTTCAGAGAAACCCACTTCAAATCAAAGATGATTGTTGACAGTGAAGGGAAATAGTCAATTCCTACTACAAATTCATCATGTGGTATCTTTAAAGAAGAGCTTTGTGTTTCAGGAAAATAGTAAGTGCAGAGAAAGATTGCTAAGAATGACCCAGGTCAAGAAAGAGAAAGCCTATCCAGGTACATGTTAGTAAAATACGGGGACAGGTCCTGAACAGAAAATTCCATGCTGTAATAGATAATGGAGTGCAGATGATACTCTGTAAGTGTACACCATGACACTGAGATGGGGGATAAGATCATAACTTTAAAAATATAATCACTTAATAAAAAGTGTTTTCCTAAAGAAAGAATGTTTTGAGAAGTGTGAATGGGGAAGAAAGAAGTTTGGAGCTGGGCTAATGTTTACAGTCATCTTTTTTTCCCGTTTAAAAAATAAATATCCCTCCAAATAAAGCAATACCTTTTTCAATATCTCAGCATCTTTTTCTTTTTCCAGGATTTTTGAACTTAAAATGTAAAAACAAACATGCAAACAAAATATAAAAATTACTATGAGAGCCCCTGAGAAGAGTCAAAGAAGAACATTTTAGGAACTGATTTCATTCTACTATTTGCCATACTGTATCTGCTCCTAGTTTGCAAAGAGCAGAACCACTGTAGAAGCTGATTCTTAACAGTTTTCTTTCTTTTTTTTCTTAAAAAGTTTTTTCTTTTTATTTTAATTGGAGGCTAATTACTTTACAATATTGTGGTGGTTTTGCCAGCCATACATTCACATGAATCAGCCATGGGTGTGCATGTGTTCCCCATCCTGACCTTCCCTCCTACCTCCCTTCCCATTTCATCTCTCAGGGTCATCCCAGTGCACCAGCCCTGAGCACCCTGCCTCATGCAGCGAACTTGGACTGGTGATCTATTTCATATAAGTTAATATACATGTTTCAGCAGTTTTCTGTGGTCTGCAGACTCACCAAGTGATCGAGAATAAGGGAGGGTGGATAACTAGTTAGGGGAAATCTTCAGTGGTAGGAAGGGATGGGGGGTAGTCACTAAATTGTCTACTGATTTTTAAAAAGACACTGTGCAAAGCTTTTGGTCAGAAAAACAGCCTCAAGCAAGCAATGCACTTTACATAAAGGAAACCTTCTCAGGAAAGATGGCTATGAATGTAATTATAAGCTCCTCTCTTTGCATAAATTTGGTTCGGTCTAAACAAGACTTGAAACATGGAACAATGTCCATGGAGTACAATTCACCAATTGTTACTTTTAATTATGTTCACATGCATAATTCATAAATACACTGCATGGACAAGAGGAGAGAAAAGATAAGAAGGAACAAAAGAGATGAATTTTCCATCAAACAATTACTATATAAATAGACAACATATTTAATACATTAGTTAGCAAAGTGATTCTTTGTTCTTGCCAGTCTGGGGCTTAAAAATGTTAAAAGAATCCCCAGATATAACATTGTTACATTTTGCTAATGTCTTTTTTAAATGAAAGAAATGAGGATTATCATCCTTCATGAAAATAAAATAAGAAAATCACCCCCCAAATGTGGAGATATACGTATGACATAGAATAATATTATACTATGTAATATTGTAATAGACTCTAATAGGAAGCTAAAAACATAATAGATTCTTAACACAGAAACATTTAAGAATGGCATTATTTCCTTGTTAGGAGAAAATGAGTCTTTTTTTTTTTTTTGGTGCCAAGTACATCATTTCACTTTGCTGCAAAATGTTTGCTTTGTTTCATCTTCTTAGCAGTACATGCATCTTCCTAGGAAAGAAAGAAGTGATGTGGTCAGAGAGTTTAAACTATTTATTAAATGATATTTTTATGAAAGAGTTTGATGTCACAGTTCAATCATAGTCTGTTCCTGAGATGGCAAATATCAAATAAAATATTGCTTAGCAAAAACATATGTTAAACAAAGAATTAAAGCTTTGTGCTTCAGTATAAATTTGAATTATTCCTGCAAATTCTGTCTTACGTAGAAACATCTTTTGGTTTATGGTGCATTGGAGGGCCCAGTAAGTAGCATCAGTCTTCCATATTTCAGAACCATCAAGATTAGACATGCAAATGGGCATATAGAGACCAAAGTGTCAGTTTCCCTTCCATCAGAGCTATTGGAATCTTTCTTGGGGTAGATGTGGCAACAGTGTTCTTCACACTGAACTTCAAAATTAGACATGTTTGCTCACCCATCACAAGTAGCACTCTCATTGTGGGCTCTTCCCCCGTTCATCAGTTGGAATCACTCTATTAAACTGAGAGGCTGGAGAACAATGTGTACAGCTTGTAGGCACTAGGTTATGAAAAGGAAGAGGAAGGCATGCTCAGATCCAATTAGATACGTCACTCCTCTTACCTGGGAGCAGGGGTAGGTGGTGAGGGGTGAGACAGAGTGATAACCTGATAGAATGCCTGCCATGCAGAGATGATAGACAAGCATCCATAGGCTGAGAGAAGGCTGATAGCCTTACCTTACAAGTTATTAAAATGTCTAAGCATCCATACCTAACTTTCTGACTATACCTACTTTCATGTAGAAGGAACAATGTTAAGTACAGAATAATTGTTTAAATAAGGAAAGGAATATTTAACCCCAATTATCTTATGAAAATCTGAATCTATTTAAAATACAAATCAGTCTGTATGCTATATCCATGAAAGGAAACTTTTTACATAGAAATTCTTTTACTTTCTATGATCAGGGTTTGGTGTCTAATTTTCTTCTACCATAAAATGGTGACAATAACAGTATATATATCATACGATTGCATCATGTCAAATAAGTACAGTAACACATGGTGCTTTTAAAGAGTATATTGCTTATGGAAAGTGCTTAAGAAGTATTAATGGATAACATTAATGTTGTCACCATCATCACTATCACCACCACCTTCATCACCACCACCACCATCCTCATCATTATCATCATCGTCACCACCACCAAGACCCTCATCATCATTATTATCACTTTCATCATTTGAAGCATAGGTGAAAACCTGTGGATGAATGGCAAGGACTTAATGGCAAGTGCATAGTCCATTGGAAGAATGACTTCCATTCACTATGTGATCAATAAGCAGTTATTCAGGACCCATGGCATGCCTACATTTTTTGTGAATATGCAAGTATGATATTTCTCTGTTTAAAGTTTACAGTCTACATAATTGCACAATCTGCCAGTTCTCAGCAGAGTTCAGAAACCAGAGCTATATGTGAGCCCAAGGACTGAGGACATTCTAAAGGAAGCCGATGACACCACCCTTATGGCAGAAAGTGAAGAACTAAAGAGCCTCTTGATAAAAGCGAATGAGGAGAGTGAAAAAGTTGGCTTAAAACTCAACATTCAGAAAATGAAGATCATGGCATCTGGTGTCATCAGTGGAAACATTGGCTGAATTTATTTTTTTGGGCGGGGCTCCAGAATCACTGCAGATGGTGACTGCAGCCATGAAATTAAAAGATGCTTGTTCTTGGAAGAAAAGTTATGACCAACCTAGATAGCATATTAAAAAGCAGAGACATTATTTTGTCAACTAACGTCCGTCTAATCAAAGCTGTGGTTTTTCCAGTGGTCATGTATGGATGTGAGAGTTGGATTGTAAAGAAAGCTGAGCACCGAAAGAATTGATGCTTTTGAACTGTGGTGTTGAAGACTCTTGAGAGTCCCTTGGACTGCAAGGAGATCCAACCAGTCCATCCTAGAGGAAATCAGTCCTGAATATTCATTGGAAAGACAGATGCTGAAACTCCAATACTTTGGCCACCTGATGTGAAGAACTGACTCAATAGAAAAGATCCTGATGCTGGGAAAGATTGAAGGCAGGAGAAGAAGGGGATGACAGAGGATGAGATGGTTGGATGGCATCACCAACTCAATGGACATGAGTTTGAGTAAACTCTGGGAGTTTTTGATGGACAGGGAGGCCTCATGTGTTGCAGTCCATGGGGTTGCAAAGAGTCGGACACGACTGAACGACTGAACTGAACAGAACTGAAAGGAAGCAGACTTTCCATCTGACCTTGACAGTTGGTTGGATGTGTTCCTGAAGGATCAGCATGAGTAAAAGCAAAGGCTTAGAAAGAAACATAGGGGGTTAGAGGCCAACAAGGGGACTGAATTGATCAGATATTGTTTGTCTTAAGTCCTGGACAGAATTCTGAAACCAAAGTTTGTTCTGGAGGATTCAAGATGGAAAATACCACATCTTTCTACTCCTGTTGCCCTCACATGAGGCCCCTTCCACACAGCTTGGTAGTGTCCATCCTGCCTGGAGCATTGTTCTGTAGCCCCTTCCAAGCTTTTGCTCATGCTCTTCCCCAACCCACTCCCTTCCTTTTTGCCCTTTGAAATTTTACCTCTCTTCCAAGGCCTAGATTTTGTCACCATTGTTTACTTGCTTCCTTTTTTAAAAAACACTTATTTATTCAGTAAAGCTTTTTTTACCCTACTTGTTACATCGTTATTATTTTCTCTTCTGAATTCCTAAACTAATCTGTGTATTCATTATTTGACAATATATCTGTAAAGCAGTCTGGTAAACTAGCAGGAACATAGATACAAGTTCTGGGCCAGACTATCTGGCCATCTGTGTAGCCACAGGCAAGATGCTTCATCTCTCTTGGTCTTAGTTTCCTCAACTAGAAAATGAAAGGATTGGTTTGAGTGATCTTTAATGGCTTACCCAACTTTGTTGATTTTCATCCTAAAATTTATCTTTTGCCTTTTCCATGTCACTTTTATTCAGTTTTATGATAGATCTGTATTATTTTGGCCATAGGGCTTAAAATCCATCTAGAGTAGGGAATTTGATACCTATCCATTACTAATCCCACCTAATCCCTGTATTGTGATTGTAATCATGAACTAAACATCTGGTGAAATTTACTGCTACTTGCCTACCTATCTGCTGCTGCTGCTGCTAAGTCACTTCAGTCGTGTCTGACTCTGTGCCACCCCATAGACGACAGCCGACCAGGCTTCCCCATCCCTGGGATTCTGCAGACAAGAACACTGGAGTGGGTTGCCATTTCCTTCTCCAATGCATGAAAGTGAAAAGTGAAAGTGAAGTCACTCAGTGGTATCTGACTCTTAGTGACCCCATGGACTGCAGCCTACCAGGCTCCTCCATCCATAGGATTTTCCAGGCAAGAGTACTGGAGTGGGGTGCCATTGCCTTCTCTGATCTATCTGCTAAGTGTGAACTTAATCTCCCTGCCCCTTCCATTGCTCCCCAAGACGTCCTCCATCTCCAGTTTCTGTGTTAGCCAAGACAAGCAAATATTTCATATTGACTTTGGTGCATGTTGATACTTGTAAATCATAAACAATGAGATTTAATTAGCTATAACAAAGGCAAGCCTCTAGATGAGGGGCTGCCAAGGTGAGTCTATCATTTGTCCTCATTCAGCAAGTATGCCACAGCTCTGTGAAGCAGTGCAAGAGAAGTAAAACTCCTCCAACCTAAATAAGACCTCAAAAGGCCACTTTCTATCATAGCTGATGTGTTTGTCTCCACAGAGTTTCTGCATTGGGAGCTGCCTTACCCTTTGGGCACCAAACACTGTCAGAGTTTAAGAGAGTTTTGTTTTTAATGCCACATCCTTTTTATGCCAATTAGAGATAATCTCCCTGGGCTCTTAAGTAATTTGTCTGTGTAATCTCAGGCACACTGAAAAGAATCACAAATCCTTTGCGGATTGGAAGACAGTGGAAACTCCTCAGTCTCGGTTAGAAATTAGTCAAAACTTTTAAGACATCATGATGTCTTTTTTTCCCCTCCCTTCTTTTATCAAATAAAGAAAGCTTTCTCTTCAGATTAATGCACAAATTAATTTGAAAGAGGTTCATGGGGAATTTTCTTCAGGCTTGTAACACACACATACACACACACACTACCCACAATCGAATAGTCTTAATGAGTCTAAGAATTAGAAACTTTTCCCAAGGAGTCAAGATGCTTTGGTTGAATTCTGAGAGGTTTTCACTTTCTCATGGCTCTTTATTATCCTAGATATTTAGAAGGATTACTGGCCAAGAGTTTATTAGGAACTCTCTTAACTGCATTGGGATGCAAACTTCTGTAGAAGGAGCGGAATAGAGAGACTTAATTAATTCCTGATTGATTATAATAATTACATCTTTTCACCTCATCTTTGTTTATTATTTTAAAACACCTGAAAATGATCCTATTGCTATTCAAGTACTAACTTTCACATAGATGGATATCATTTCATGTTGACAAATTGCCAGTTTTAACTATCTAAGAAAGGCCTGTTTGGTTAGTCCTATCCAAAAGACAAAGTGGGTGAGCTCTGATCTAAGTGACATTTAGTATATGCCCCATGGCTACCATGGCCATGTCAAAGAGCATTACCCTGCCTGTTTCCTAGAAATCACCAGTCCAGAAACATATTTTTGGAAGATTTGTTTGAGTTGAATTTCTTCATTCAAAATGTGAATTTATCTTGCTTTTGAGTCCTGAATTAAAGCATGTCACCCCCTAAAACCCCAATTCTGTCAACTGTATCTGACAAAATTCATGAATTAATGTCCTAGTTTGAGCAATTGAGCATTCCTTTGCCTTTTATGGGGATATCTTCCCCTTCATCACTCTTTTCTATAAATATAAAACTAGTACTTTCATGCATACAATATGAATAATTTTTCTCATTTATTCAAATTCTACTTTGCAGTTCATAATTATTCCTTTAACAGATATTGAGAACTTATTATCTGACCCACCCTCACTCACAGTGTAAATGAATATCAGAAGACATGCCAAAACAGAGGGTCAAAAATATTATTCAACTTTTCTTTTTTCTATCTATACACACACAGACCAAGGAAGCTCTGCAGCCATTGCTGACATTATATTTTCTTTGTTTCTGTCTTTCTCTTGCCTTTTTTTTTTGGTCTCCATGAAAGATTCTTGTTCTCATCTTACAAAAATGTGGGCTTGACTGAAAGCTATTAGGACTACAGAGTTTAGTAAGAAATTAATAGTATTTAATTTAATAAAAGCTTCCCAATGCACCAGACATAACCAGTTTGTAAGATGAAAAGATTCCATCTTTCCAATCAAAAGAAAAAATTTTTTTATTGCTTAGAATTTTTTTAAAACCTTGACACATATTTTTAAGTGAAAAGACTAAATATTTTAAGTGTACAGAATTCTTCTAGATATAATTGTAGAATTGTTGCAATTCTAATTCATTGCATGGGGCTATACTGGATTGGTGTTTGCACTTGACAAAGTGATTTGTCTATCTATCTCTTGTAGAAAAGAAGAGAGGAAGGAAATACACCAACATCTTGAAAATGATGCTACTTAAATATTTGTAAATTTGAAAGTAAACATGTTTGCCTTGTAGTTGTTTTCTGGTTGCCAAAGCAGAAATTTAAGGAATTGAACTAATTATCTACCTACTTTCCTGATTTTACATTTCTGCAACAGTGACATGATGTAATGGAAGGCTTGATATATCTTGCTTGGCATTACAGAAAGGATCTTGGACATGTGGTCTTCTAAAGAATGTGCAGAGTGATTTGAGGCAGTGAACACAGAAAACAAATAATTTCAGGTCAATGCATAAAGGAATGCAAATCAACAGAAGACAAAAGAAGTCACTAAGGTCAGAGGATAGACATAAATTACAGAAAAGTTGTCTAGGAGATATTCAGTGACATTAACAGTGACATGCAATCTGTTGATTTCCCCAAAACTAATTTGCATGAGTAATAACAATCTCTTGAACAACCCTTGTAAAATAGGAACTAAATGATGAAGAGACAGCAGATCACCTTCCATATGTGTTGCCCTTTTTGTGGTAGGAGGACAAGTGTGGGGAGGGTGGGATGAGGTATGTAAGGACCATGGTGTGCAGGCATGACAAAAAGGGGAGAATTTGTCTATCTTTATCTAGAGGTTTTTTTCACCACAGGAAGGTTTTCAGGCAGATTTTTTTAGGTTGCTAGAACTGCAACTGTTTGTTCCATGTACAGACAGTGCTTTGATTATTTTCTATCTCAAATGTCATTTGAAAAAAAAAAAAAAAGAACTTATCTAAGGAATAAAAAATTCAGCAGCAATTAATTAAAGGGAGAAAAATGGTCTGTTCTGTGATGTTCCACTCAAGAGAGCATATCACTAATATTATTTTGAAAGACAAAAAGTGAATCAATTTTTCTTTCCAAGCAAACTAAACAAAAACAATTTCACTCATGAGCTGAGATGCTAACTGACAGCTCCCCATGTAAAGGTAGGTTATACCAGCAGTGATGTCATTTCTGAGAAGTGATGCTCAAAATAGAAACACTCTCAGAACTTCAAATGTCTCCAGCCCAAGCCATCTCCTCAAATATTTCATGTATGAATTTTCAGGTCATCTGAAAGAATCAGAAATTTCTTTCATTTCTTTTTCTTTGGATTCCCAGGAGACCATTCAGTTTTATGTAATGCAAGAACACTGCAGTTTGGGGTGGGAAGTCTCCACTGCTCAAACAGGCTGCCTCTTTGGGATTTGTAGCACTGTTTTAGATTTCAGCTTCCTGCTTCACATTTCTGCTTGGGTTTCCTGATGTTTCACCATCACACCAAATGGCTTTTCAGAACAGAGTTCTGTTTAAGTACTTTCTTTTATTGAATGTGGTGTATTTAGTACAGCTGGATTACATTACATAAAACTATGTTGGCAAATTAATTACTAAGCATCATCTTGTCATGGCAAACTTATATGTGCACACATACAAATGCAATAAATCATTGATGTTGAGTAAATGAGTTGCTGTAAAACATGCATTTCTACAGTCATAGAAACTGTAATTACTTTGTCATCACAGACCTCTTAGGTCTGCCCAATAGTACACAATTGTCTGGACAGTCAAAGAAGCAGACAATCCAACAGTTATGTTGATATACATGAAACAAAAACATCAGGTTGAATTATTCTCCACCCATCATCTCAAAACTATCAGGTCTCTTTTTGTCACAGAAATAACAGAGAGACGATATTGGACACTGTTTAGAGTTAAGCTTTTCTGAGTGGCAGGTATCAATTTTTAAGATAATAACTTGTGAAAGTATAATCACATCTCAAATAGGGTCATGGATTTTATGCTTATTTTAGAATACTTTGCTTTCATGATTTCCAGAAACTAAAGATCACCAAACTTGCAAATTATATTCTAAGAATAATTACTTGTTAACAGGTATAAAATGGCAACTCAAACTGTACGTATTTCTAAGTAACACAGATTGCTGTGCTGTGCTTAGTTGCTTTAGTCGTGTCCAACTCTTTGTGATCCTATGGATTGGAGACCACCAGGCTCCTCTGCCCATGGAATTCTCCAGGCAGGAATACTGGAGTGGGTTGCCATGCCCTCCTCCAGGGGATCTTCCCAACCCAGGGATGGAACCCAGGTATCCCGCATTGCAGGCAGATTCTTTATCATCTGAGCCACCAGGGAAGCCCAAGAATAATGGAGTGGGTATCCTGTCAGTTCTCCAGGGGGTCTTCCCAACCTAGAAGTTGAACTGGGGTTTCCTACATTGCAGGCGATTTCTTTACCAGCTGAGCTACCAGGGAAGTCTAGTAACACAGATTAACTGAAGTCATTTAGCAAAATTAAAAACTCAGTATCAGTTTCTATATATGTTTATCCTATTCAGTACTTCTAATAGCCCCCAGTTGTTGATAGAATTTTTCAGATGGGGACAATGAGGTACAGTAAGATTAAGTAAATTACCTGAGTGATGGGACTGGAATTCACTCTTAGATGGTCTGCCTGCAAAATCTGCCCTTAGCCACTGTACTGGGCTTCCCCATGAATTTGGTCCTCCCTCATCCTAACTCCCTTCACACTGCCTCCCTTGTTTACCTGAGTTCCCACCAGACTATAAACTCTGGATGCACGACTCTATACTGCTCACGGCTGTGAATCCAGCCCTGGAACTGGGCCAGGCAGACAACAGGTTCTTAAATAAGTGCTGGATGAATAAATGAATGAGTACTTAAAGCACTGTGAATTAAAAAATCTTTTTTATTAAAATATATTTGACATAATATTGTGTTAGTTTCAGGTGTACAGCCAAGTGAATCAGTCATATATATATATATATTTGATATAACACATGATGTATCTTCCAAATATTCTCAGTAAAGTTTGGAGAGATGAAGAGACTGGAGGGCCTCTTTTAATAGGTCAAAGCAGAGATAGGTAAATGCTAACCTCATCTTTATACCCAGGCTAGTGTTGCCTGAGGATATGAAGACTACAGTTGATTATGTTCAGAGACAGATGGCCTGGGGGTAACAAAACAAACCTATCAATTAACATGGTTGTGTAGGGTCAATGTGCAGAAGCAGAAGGGCCACACAATAAAAAAGAATATTGTTCTCCATCATGAAACCCAGTGAACCTTGGGTCTTGGAAACTTGTGCTTGTTACATGCCTATGTGTGGTGTGTTGGAAACATGGTGGGAGTCAAAGAAGATGTCAGTAGACAAGGGAATTGCTGTAAATCATTGTTGCTCTTCATAAAGAGATTGTGGCTGATTTGTGAATGTCTGTTGATTTTGGTCCCTTGAGGCCCCAGGAGCCTCTGTCATGGGTCCTAGATTATGTGACTTATGGGCTACCCAAACAAGTAGGCTGCAATAAAAGAGAATTTAATTGACACAACTACAGTTCTGGGAAATACATCAAATTTATCTTTTAATAAGAGTTTAGATATCGTTTTCCCCTCATTAAAATGAGTGGGGAGAGAATGCATAGGAAATTAAACCAAAGTGTTGAGGTGTGGGGAGTGGGGTGTGACTTCTAGAGGCCTTCAGGTTTGCCCTTTCTCGGGGCTTCTACCTTGGAGCTCTTTGGAAACACACACACACACACACACACACACACACACATAAAACCTTGCTCGGTAGATGAAGTCTCTTTGGATCCCCTTCACCTTAGCAAAGTTTTCCTCAAATGTGGGGCTGTTTCAGAGTCAAGAACTTTTATTTAGCTGGGTAACTGTGTTTGTGGAAGTCAGGAATGTTTTTTTTCCAAGCACAGGGGGAAAGAGTCAGGAAAGAAGATAAAAATTTCAAACATCACATACTTCATTGGGAAAAATAAACCTTTATGTAGGCATTCTGAATCTTAAGAGCAGGAGTCAATTCCCCAAACTTTCTGGCTCCAACTCTATCTGATATGACTTTCTATACAACAGCCATCTTCATTCTTGATGTTGATTCAGCCCCTGGTGAGATCCTCCTTAATCAGATAGTTGCATAAAACTCTTCCTTCTCTACTGCTCCTGCTTTGGCTGTCTTGAGTTTCTAATCTGTTGCTGACACCCTGCAGAGCTGCCTGCAACCCTGTCTTTTCCTCTGTTCTTCCCCTTGCTTCTTCCCCATGCTGGTCCACAAAGACCTAGGGAAATGTCTGGTCAGTAGAACTGGTTGGAGGTGAGGAGTGAGGGGAAGAGGGCCCCTTCTCTTGCCTTTGTTATCACCACCCTGCCCCCATGTTTGATACCCTCCATAGCTTTCCCAGTCCCAACCCATCTGTTCATCCCTTCCGCTCATATTCTAGACCTCTCTCTGTGCCCGTCCTAGTATCTGGCTTTGACTTCTATAATTATATACCTGGAATAGCTAAGTCTGAGACTGTATTTTCTTTCATATAATGAGAAAAAAACAAGCAAACAAAAAACCTTTCCTCTTTAATATACCCTACCAGGACTTCTGTGCACAAACAACAACAACAACAACAAAAAAAAACCTTTCCATTTCAATCCTCTTTTTTTGCAAGTACCATCAGAGCCATGTTTAAACATTGCAGAGACTGCTATTATGCTGGGGATGTGAGGAAAAGAAAGAGGCCAGGATAATATGTCATGTCTACCACTGGCCATAGAAGGAGGAAGCACCGGACTGGAAGGAACATATGACAAGGAGGAGACACACTGCATTCAGGGATTTTCTTAAGGAAGAGAAGGGCACCTGGAGAGTTGAGCTTAGACTGAGGCTATTCCAAAGGAGGTAAGGTGTGGGAAATCCTCACTCAATCCCTTACCCTTTACCCTGCTTTCTTCTCTGCCTCAGTCTGGGGTTGTGCTGGTGTTGACTTGGGGATGGAGGAGAGGGATTGCAGTGCCCTCTTTGCAGCAAAAGTGAGGGCTTGAGAGGTCTGGAGGGTCTGAGAGACCTGGAAGCCATGGATCCTGTTAGAAATATTTTAGACATCCAGAGAAGAGGAATTGTCATATTGTGATCATCACAATTTGTTGATGTAGATTTTGAACTTTATATGATTATAGAATATATACTATGAGTAAACAAACTTCCTGAGGGCTTCCCTGAGAAACAAAATATGTAGCAGTTGTGCTGTCCTGAGTTCTAAACAGTTGGCTTTCCAGAGAAAAAACATTTCTAACTCAGAGGCTGCCTGTGACAGGCAAAATAACACCTCTAAACAAGATAGCCCATGTATCATTGTAGGTAGTCTCTGGGTCATGTCTGACTCTCTGTCATCCTTTGGACTGGAGCCCACCAGACTCTTCTGTCCATGGGATTTTTCAGCCAAGAATACTGAAGTAGGTTGCCATTTCCTCCTCCAGAGGATCTTCCCGACCTAGGGATTGAACCTGCGTCTCCTGTGTCTCCTGCATTGGCAGGTGGGTTCTTTACCTACTGAGCCATCAGTGAACCCCATATGTCAAAAAAGATAGTACAAATTATTATTTTTGGATATATTATCTTTTTACTTCTGCATATACTTTTGGGAAAAGAACATTTTTCTTTTTTAATTATTTAAATATTTATTAAAATACTTAGATATTTATGATTATACTACTAATTTGGCTATTTTACTTAGTATTTATGACTGTACTACCAATTTGCCTCTTTTGAGAAAAAAATTAATAGACATACTCCAGCTAATCAAGAGTTGAATTAAAACCAGGGACACATTTATTATGAGGTGAGGCCTCATGCAAAGCCCCAGGCATGTAAAGTACATGAAAGATATTTAACCATACTGGTTAAGACCACTGTCTCTGTCCACTCTGGCATCAAATTGTGCCAAGTGAATCTGGGGTGGGCCTGAGCCATTTTTTTCCCTAAATATGCATTCATGTTCATACGTAATACCTAATTTTTGTTCATTCTTTCAGCAAATATTTATTGAGCATCAACTATATGTCAGACATAATGCTAGAGAATGGGGATCATAGTGAATCCTTTACTTTAGATATGCATCCTTCCTCTGATAAACCATATTTAGTAAATTGTTATCCAGCTTCTGTTTAAACTTTTCAGTAAGAGAATTTCCTATCTCACTTTGCTCTTCAATCAGTATCCAACAAATACAACAAGAAATATATGGCTCAACAAAATGTATTTCACATTTCCACTGTAAAAGAGACAGAACTGTTAATGGTAACATTCTTTTTTTTTTTTAGTAGCTAATACCTAATTTTGTATTTGCAATTTGATATTCTGTTTCTTAAAGAGCTTCCCAGATTTTTTATAAGATTCATATTCTTAAAAATCTTGATCTGCTGTAATCAAAATCAAGAGGAGTATTTTTTAAATACTAAAACTGATAGTAAAGTTTCCTATGAGCAAAGAAAGAAGTAAAATGAAGTAGTTCTTTGAAATATGCTAAAACCTTATTAGAGATTTATAGATATTTCCAGAAGAATGTAGGAATATTTTATGTTATGTGGTGGAGCATTCAGAATGTTGTCTTCTTCAGGATTAGGCCACCAGTTAAGACCTACTTTCAAAATTCTTCTCCTTTCCTAATCCATTCTGAAGTCATTCAATCTGCAGGCCAGCTGGGGTTATAACTGCCTATTTACACTGAATAGGTTTCAGAGTATAGTTCATTGAAAGTTTTTCTTTAAATCTTTTCTATTTAAAATGTGGTCCATGAATCAGCAACATCTCCTGGGAACTTGGTCAAAACTCAGAATCTTCTAACCCCAGATCTACTGAACCAGAATTTACATTATAACAAGATTTCTATGAATTTCTTCCACACCTTAAACATTGCTCTAAATGCCTGCTGCGGTTTTGAGATCAAGACTACTTAGAAATTGATTGTTTCTTTGAATTTAGATAAATATGATGATCTTCTTGTTGGAACATAACATAAAATTTATCTCAGAAGTCTGAGCCTTTTATGGTTATTATATTAAATTCAAAACTGCACACTCTGGTTAATTTCTTTTCCTCTTGAATTTCTGGTCTCCTCTCCTTTCTCCCCAGTTTTCAAAACGAAGAATGAGGTCTCTCGGTGTCAATCTTTCAATCTTCCATACAAAAGAATAACAAGCAAATCCAGTGGAAGGCACATACTGTGTCTTATCCTTCTCCCTGTGGCTCCAGCAATTGCCAATGGTTTTCATGGCCTCTCTAATGTTTCTCCTCCTTTGTTCTCTAAATCGACAATGGAGCTTTTAAAAGTTGATGTTTTCAGATCACAGAGAGGGTTGCAGTGAGGTAAGAACTGGGAGCAAGTTTGACATCTGACTTGTTCTGAAACACACATTCCTGCTTGCTCTGCGCTCCCACACCATATTGCTTATTCCTCTATTAGCAGTGCTTTTTTCCTTCTGTCTTTTATTATATTCATTATACGCCTGCCTCACCAACTGGATAATAAACTCCTTGGGGGCAAAAAGAATCCATATTCATTTTTTTCCTTCCATCACATCTACATTTAGTACAAAACCTTATAGTACTGCATGCTTAGTAAATTCACATGTCAGAAATTTACTATATACATATCTGTGTATGTATTGCCAATATCTCACTTTTTAAAATTAGATTTGTGGTTGTGGAGACATCAATGATTATGACTTGTAGATTAGAGATAGGAATTGAGCAATAAGTCTTGGTTATTGACTAGCAGAATGTAAAAGTTATTATTTCCTCAGCCCCAGTTATAGCAGATGGACTATAGCACTCTAAAATTTGATCTAGTAGCATTCATTAAAATCTGTGAATGAACCAGATGGTAAAGGGTTGTACTGGGGAGAGTGAATTTTAGAAGTGATAAAACAATAATTTTCTGATAACTTTTTTTCTTTTTAAATTTTATGACCTTGCAGAGAGTTTCTCCCATCCTTCACGATTTCACATCATCTATAAGTAACAAAGAGAGAAGGCGGCTTCCCCAGTTTAAATCTTGGCTCTGTTTCTTGCTAGTCCTGAAGCTGCTTTGTGTTTCCATTCATTTTTTTTTTTCATAAATTAAAAGAAAATAAAAAACAATGATGAATTTTCACAGAGCAGTATCTGACACATAATAGGTGACACATACTTGCTTGATGTTATTATTATCCTTCAATAAAAAGAATAAACACAACAATCCTGCAGTTCGGCTTAGAAGTGCAAACACCTGCATATTTTGAATATCCATTATGATTCTGAGGGTACACACTGACAGACAATCCTATCCATTCAGTCAAAACTTTATCCAGTGGGCTGAACACTATTTTTTCACAGGTCTGGAGCTTCTCCGCGAGGCTATGAGTTCTAGTGTGTTTCAGTTTTGGTTCCTGTTCTTGGCTCACATATGTGGCAATCAGACCCTAAGGGACATCTAGCAAGCTTCCACCTCATAGTGTCCATGATCTTGTGTAATTCCTTTTTCCTCAGCATTTGTGGGTTATATGACTTGTTTCTAATCAATGGAATATGGCAAAGATGGTGGAATATCACACCTGGGATTACCTCGTGCTATGACTTTTTCTTAGCAGACTGCAAACGTCTCCTAGCTGGCTTGACCGAGTAATGAGCCATGCTAAGGAAACCACTTGGAAAAGAGGATGGTCTTCCCCACAGGGCCTGAGGTACCCTCCAGGAAACAGCTAGCAAAAAGCTAGGGCCCTCAGTCACACACACACACATAAATTTTCCTAACAATCTGAATAACATGGAAGCAGATTCTTCCCCAATCAAGCTTCCAGATGGGTAGCAACTCAGTCAACATCTTGATTGGATACTGTGAGATCCTGAGCAGAGGACCCACCTAAGCCATGCCTGGATTCCTGACTCCCCAAAACTGTAACCCAATAAATGTATGTAGTTTTCAGTCACTAAGTTTGTGGTTGCTTGTTACATGGTCATAGAATAGTACTCTGGTGTAGTTACCAGCACAGAAGTGGGGCTCATACTTGGCGATGGGTCCAAGAGTCTAAGGTCTTTGCTGTGTCCTGTCGGTTATTTTGCAATGATTGGGGACCTTTAAAGTGGGCTTGCATGAGCTGATTGCAACTATTTTTAGGCCAAATTCCACTTTTCAGTAAGCAGTTAGTATGGAGTTGTGTTGGAGTTAAAAAATAATTGTTTCTTTATCAGGTTATTCTTTCAGTTCCTATTACCTTTTTTTTCTTTTTTAAGTAATAGATTTTTTTTTTCTTTTTTAAGAATAGTTTCAGATCTACAAAAGAATTGAGAAGACAGTATGGAGTATTCCCATAACCATTCCTCCTCTGAGTTCTCTATATTACTAACATCTTGCATTAATGTGGTCAGATCAGATCAGATCAATCCCTCAGCTGTGTCCGACTCTTTGCAACCCCATGAATTGCAGCACACCAGGCCTCCCTGTCCATCACCAACTCCTGGAGTTCACTCAGACTCATGTCCATCGAGTCAGTGATGCCATCCAGCCATCTCATCCTCTGTCGTCCCCTTCTCCTCTTGCCCCCAATCCCTCCCAGCATCAGAGTCTTTTCCAATGAGTCAACTCTTCGCATGAGGTGGCCAAAGTACTGGAGTTTCAGCTTCAGCATCATTCCTTCCAAAGAAATCCCAGGGCTGATCTCCTTCAGAATGGACTGGTTGGATCTCCTTGCAGTCCAAGGGACTCTCAAGAGTCTTCTCCAACACCACAGTTCAAAAGCATCAATTCTTTGGCACTCAGCCTTCTTCACAGTCCAACTCTCACATCCATACATGACCACAGGAAAAACCATAGCCTCGACTAGACGAACCTTTGTTGGCAAAGTAATCTCTCTTCTTTTGAATATGCTATCCAGGTTGGTCATAACTTTCCTTCCAAGGAGTAAGCGTCTTTTAATTTCATGGCTGCAGTCACCATCTGTAGTGATTTTGGAGCCCAGAAAAATAAAGTCTGACACTCTTTCCACTGTTTCCCCATCTATTTCCCATGAAGTGATGGGACTAGATGTCATGATCTTCATTTTCTGAATGTTGAGCTTTAAGCCAACTTTGTCACTCTCCACTTTCACTTTCATCAAGAGGCTTTTGAGTTCCTCTTCACTTTCTGCCATAAGGGTGGTGTCATCTGCATATCTGAGGTTACTGATATTTCTCCCGGCAATCTTGATTCCAGCTTGTGCTGCTTCCAGTCCAGCGTTTCTCATGATGTACTCTGCATAGAAGTTAAATAAGCAGGGTGAAAATATACAGCCTTTACGAACTCCTTTTCCTATTTGGAATCAGTCTATTGTTCCATGTCCAGTTCTAACTGTTGCTTCCTGACCTGCATACAAATTTCTCAAGAGGCATATCAGGTGGTCTGGTATTCCCATCTCTTTCAGAATTTTCCACAGTTTATTGTGATCCACACAGTCAAAGGCTTTGGCATAGTCAATAAAGCAGAAATAGATGCTTTTCTGGAACTCTCTTGCTTTTTCAATTATCCAATGGATGTTGGCAATTTGATCTCTGGTTCCTCTGCCTTTTCTAAAACCAGCTTGAACATCAGGAAGTTCACGGTTCACGTATTGCTGAAGCCTGGCTTGGAGAATTTTGAGCATTACTTTACTGGCGTGTGAGATGAGTGCAATTGTGTGGTAGTTTGAGCATTCTTTGGCATTGCCTTTCTTTGGGATTGGAATGAAAACTGACTTTTCCCAGTCCTGTGGCCACTGCTGAGTTTTCCAAATTTGCTGGCATATTGAGTGCAGCACTTTCACAGCATCATCTTTCAGAATTTGAAAGAGCTCCACTGGAATTCCATCACCTCCACTAGCTTTGTTCATAGTGATGCTTTCTAAGGCCCACTTGCCTTCACATTCCAGGATGTCTGGCTCTAGGTCAGTGATCACACCATCGTGATTATCTGGGTCATGAAGATCTTTTTTGTACAGTTTTTCTGTGTATTCTCTTCTTAATATCTTCTGCTTCTGTTAGGTCCATACCATTTCTGTCCTTTATCAAGCCCGTCTTTGCATGAAATGTTCCTTTGGTATCTCTGATTTTCTTGAAGAGATCCCTAGTCTTTCCCATTCTGTTGTTTTCCTCTATTTCTTTGCACTTATCGCTGAAGAAGCCTTTCTTATCTCTTCTTGCTATTCTTTGGAACTCTGCATTCAGATGTTTATATCTTTCCTTTTCTCCTTTGCTTTTTGCTTCTCTTCTTTTCACAGCTATTTGTAAGGCCTCCCCAGACAGCCATTTTGCTTTTTTGCATTTCTTTTCCATGGGGATGGTCTTGATCCCTGTCTCCTGTACAATGTCACGAACCTCATTCTGTAGTTCATCAGGCACTCTATCAGATCTAGGCCCTTAAATCTATTTCACTTCCACTGTATAATCATAAGGGATTTGACTTAGGTCATACCTGAATGGTTTAGTGGTTTTCCCTACTTTCTTCAATTTCAGTCTGAATTTGGCAATAAGGAGTTCATGGTCTGAGCCACAGTCAGCTCCTCGTCTTGTTTTTGCTGACTGCATAGAGCTTCTCCATCTTTGGCTGAAAAGAATATAATCAATCTGATTTCGGTGTTGACCATCTGGTGATGTCCATGTATAGAGTCTTCTCTTGTGTTGTTGGAAGAGGGTGTTTGTTATGACCAGTGCATTTTCTTGGCAAAACTCTTTGCCCTGCTTCATTCCGTATTCGAAGGCCAAACTTGCCTGTTACTCCAGGTGTTTCTTGACTTCCTAGTTTTGCATTCCAGTCCCCTATAATGAAAAGGACATCTTTTTTGGGTGTTAGTTCTAAAAGGTCTTGTAGGTTTTCATAGAACCGTTCAACTTCAGCTTCTTCAGCGTTACTGGTTGCGGCGTAGACTTGGATTACTGTGATACTGAATGGTTTGCCTTGGAAACGAACAGAGATCATTCTGTCATTTTTGAGATTGGATCCAAGTACTGCATTTTGGACTCTTTTGTTGACCATGATGGCTACTCCATTTCTTCTGAGGGATTCCTGCCCGCAGTAGTAGATATAATGGTCATCTGAGTTAAATTCACCCATTCCAGTCCATTTCAGTTCACTGATTCCTACAATGTTGACTTTCACTCTTGCCATGTCTTGTTTGACCACTTCCAATTTGCCTTGATTCATGGCCCTGACATTCCAGGTTCCTATGCAATACTTTTTTTTACAGCATCGGACCTTGCTTCTGTCAGCAGTCACATCCACAGCTGGGTATTGTTTTTGCTTTGGCTCCATCCCTTCATTCTTTCTGGAGTTATTTCTCCACTGATCTCCAGTAGCATATTGGGCACCTACTGACCTGGGGAGTTTCTCTTTCAGTATCCTATCATTTTGCCTTTTCATACTGTTCATGGGGTTCTCAAGGCAAGAATACTGAAGTGGTTTGCCATTCCCTTCTCCAGTGGTACATATGTTATAATTAATGAGTTTGCATTGACATATTATTAAGTGTTTTGCCGGAGTCCAACTCCAGCAACCAAGGATTCAACCTGAAGAGATGGACAGTGTCAGCGAATGAGACAGCCTCTCAGTTTTCTATGGACTGCCTGTTTATTTCAAGTTTAAGATTCTCTTTTATACTTTTACAAAAACATTAGGCCAGAGGTTTGACATTTTCAGTTCCCCCTCTCCCAGATTTATTATCTCCATAAATCATTGTTGCTCTTCAAACAGAGTTCCTGCTTCAGTGATTCTCTCCGAATTGGCCTTATCATCTAGTATCTACCTCCTCTAATATGTCCTATAGTTAACTTGTGATTACATTGTAGCTCATGCTACATTCCTCAGTTTACTACTTATCTTCCTAAATCCTGTTTGCTTCTAACATTCTGAGCTCACTATCTCTTAAAAAGGCTTCTAGCTATAGTGTCTCTAAAAATTCCTAACTTCTATAAGCTATAGTAAAATATGCTAACTTTACAACATTCCTTAAATCTTTAACTTTTAACGATTTTAATTATTTCTAAGCCCTAAATTCAGTAAGCTCCTTTGCCATAAACATTCTCCTCACAAATAGGCTTCAGATATCAATCCCTCCCATGGCCTCAAGCTACGGCCTATGTGCTCATCCTGGAACACTCTTTTGTAAAAGTCCTTGAACAAATGTTAGTGATTAACTTCATGAATTATTTTCTGAGCACAACTGCAGAAGGCTTTGTGCCTTCTCATGCTCCTCTCAACAACAATAAGCACCTTAATATTCCTTTTCAGTCAACTCAGCTGAGGAGAGGAAAAGACAAGTCAGAATTACAAGGCCTAACTCCTTCATCCTGGGATCCATGCCTTCGGAATGAAGAGAGGGGTCTGGGGACCGTGTCTCCATTTTGTCAGTAATGCCTAACATGGTTCCCAACAGTGTTTATTAAGTAGAGCATAACATTTATATGCACCATTGCAATATTTTAAAGAGTAGTTTTACCACCATAGAAATCCTGTTCATCTTTCCTCTCCCCTCCATCAAAATCCATGGCAATTACTGATCTTTTTATTGTCTGCATAGTTTTATCTTTTTCCATAATGTGATACAGTTTGAATCACATGATATCTAGACTTTTCAGACTGGCTTCATTCACTTACACATTTAAGATTCCTCCATGTTTCCTAATGGTTTAATAGCTCATTTATTTTTATTGCTAATATTCCATTGTAAGAATGTACCACAAGTTTGTTTATCCATTTATCTACTGAAAGTCATCTTGGTTGTCTCCATATTTGGCTAATTACGAATAAATCTGCTAAACTCGTTCAAATGCAAGTTTTTCTATGAATAAAGATTTTCAGCTCAAAGAGTTAATATTAATATCTAGGAATTTGATTGCCTGATCATATAAAACTACTTTAGCTTTCTAGGAAACTGCCAACTTTCTTCCAAAGTGACTATATCATTTTGCATTTCCACTGGCAAGAAAAGAAAGTTCCGGTTACTCCAAATCCTTGTTAGCATTTGATATTGTCAGGTTTTATTTTGAACCATCCTAATAGGTATGTAGTAATATCACATTGTTTTAATTTGCAAAAATAATGGCATACAATGCTGAACGCTTTTTCATATACTTATTTATCATCTGTGAGGTGTGTCTGTTCTGATCTTTTGCACCATTTTAATATTGAGTTGTTTGTTTTCTTTCTGTTGAGTTTTAACTGTTATTTGTATATTTTGTCTAATAGTTCTTTATCAAATGTGTCTTTTGCAAATATATTCTCACAGTCTTTGGCTTACATTTTAATTACCTTAATGGTGTCTTTTGCAGAGCAAAAAAATTTTAAATTTTGATTAAATGTCATCTGTTTTCCAGTGTCATGACTGAATTGGGCTAGCCCTTCAATGGAGAAATTTCCTGGCTTTGAGGACTCTGGGAAAAAGTCAGCTATGCATTTGCTACCCATACTTGCTCCTGTTGGTTTGCTTTAGAAACCTATTATATTTTGACGTACATGGAAGAACAGAAGGTTTTGTTAAAAACTTACATTTGAAACTCAGCATGACAAATATATAAGTCCCTAAATGGAACATATATAAGTGGCATATATAATTTTATGCTTTTCATGGGAATTTTTTCCAATAACTCAACTGTAATCTGATCATCTGAGTAAAAGCACAGATAATTTCATTTGTGTTCAAGATTTAAATCACTTTGGCTTTTAAAGTAGTTTTTAGAGAGGAACTAAATAATTCACTCTAGAATCTTTTCTTTTTGGATAGTTATAAAGAAATGGGAACTTTAAGATCTAGTAGTTGTTTGGACTTTTTCAGGTTTTGTTTTTCCTATTTAATTAATGAAAATTGTTGAAGGTTCACTGTGCCACCCCTTTACCTAAATCCTCCAATTTTTTTATGGCAAAAAAAAAAAAAAAAAGACTTTCATTAATTGGCTATAACTTGCTTTCCTAGCATTATTCACTCCATTTTCACTTTCCTCATACATATTCAGTAATACACAAAGTTTTCAGTTGAACTGTGAACCTTTTCGTGTACTGCTTTGGCTGCCTGAAATGTCCTTTTCACTTCACCTTGATAGGCAGAACTTAACCCTGTCTCTATTAGCTTTGATAACTTTTTTTTTTTCAAGTTTGTGCTACATTTTTTCCTTGTGCTTTATTTAGCTTTTTTTTTTTTCCCCCACACCAGATGACTTCTGGGATCTTAGTTCCCCAATCAGGGTTTGAACTTGTGCCCTCTTCAGTGGAAAAGTGGAGTCTTAAACACTGAACCGCCAGGGAAGCCCCAGCTCTGAAAACTTTTGATAGTAATTGCTTACCTGTCAGTACTCTCTCCTGGAGAGGCAGCTCCTAAAAGGAAGGGGGCATTTTACTTTTTTTTCATTTTCTGTCTTTTCTGTATTTAGTATAATGTTTTATTCATTGTAGTTGCTCAACAAATGCATGTTGTAATATTAGAGATAGATAAAATATCTCTTGCAATCCTTATCTATTGCTAGAGAAACATCTGGTTGTCTATTGGCTCACAAAGACTTCATGAAGGCCTATCACAGCAGATAAAAATTTCTTTTCAATAATCATTTACTACTTTTATATGACTGAAGAAAAGAGAGTGGATTATTTTTCTCTTCCCTCCAGTTGTTCAACAGATTTAAATAAGTTGTACATGGATGCCAAGTAACGTGTAAGATACAACAGCAATTTTTTATTAGATAACTTTAAAAAGCAAAAGAAGAAGTTGCAAGTGATGACTTTTCTCTAGAGATCTTTATATTGGTGACATGATGCTATATGATGCAGTAAATAAGTAAAATTTTCTTTGGGAAAAATGGGTGAAAAGATTCATTTTTGATTAATTTTCTTGTTAATAGATGTCCTTCAAAGTACAACATTGGCCATATGCTTTATCATAATGTGAAAATACAAATAAATGACTTCAGATCTTGCTGCCTCATGATATAGTGCTTAGTACATTAAAGATAATCATAGATATTAATAAATATTAATTGAGTCAATAGAGTCAAATGAATTAATGAATTTAAGGGAGTTCTTCACATACTACATCCATTTTAAATAAGTGCTACAGGACTATTTTTAGATCATCTTTCTCTTCAAGATATTAATGTGAGGTCAGAAGGGTTTAGATAAGAAGAGAATCATGAACAGTCTTATCTATATTTGGCCATGCTTTGTGGATTGATTAACTTTCATGCAGAATGATGGGGGTGTGTCTGTAAGGACAACTGAATTGGCTGTGCTCATCATGGAGTATGTGTTCAGTTCTATGTCTAGTCTATCTCCAGTCGAGAGGTCCAAAAGGTTGATATGTGGTCATTACTTCGCAGAATTGATCCCTTAGTCACAGGGAACATAAAATGACTTTGGAAGAGTAGAAAACCATTGCAGGAAAGAGCTGAAGGTGGGAAGTATGGAAAGTAATTTGATTGATACTTTCCTAATCATTGACTTTCTGAATCATGGACTTCCCTGGTGGCTCAGATGGTAAAGCCTCTGCCTACAGTGTGGAAGACCTGGGTTCAATCCCTGTTTCGGGAAGATCTCCTGGAGAAGGAAGTGGCAACCCACTCCAGCATTCTTACCTGGAAAATCCAATGGATGGAGGTGCCTGGTAGACTACAGTCCATGGGGTCACAAGGAGTCGGGCATGACTGAGCGACTTCACTTTCTTCACTTTTCTTTTACTAATCATTGTCATCAACATTGTCCATCTGACTCAAGTACATTGCTGACCCTTTACCTTCTTGTTTATTTATTCATTCATCTGTTCATTCATTAAACAAATATGAATTGACAAGTATTATATTTCGTGTTTCTTGCTAGATGCAGAAGATATTCAGTTCATTTCAGTTGCTCAGTCATGTCTGACTCTTTGAGACTCCATGTACTGCAGTATTCCAGGCTTGCCTGTCCATCACCAACTCTTGGAGGCTACTCAGACTCACATCCATTGAGTCAGTGATGCCATCCAACCATTTCATCCTCTGTCGTCCCCTTCTCCTCCCACCTTCAATCATTCCCAGCATCGGGGTCTTTTCTAATGAGTCAGTTCTTCGAATCAGGTGGCCAAAGTATTGGAGTTTCAGCTTCAGCATCAGTCCTTCCAATGAATATTCAGGACTGATTTCCTTTAGGATAGACTGGTTGGATCTCCTTGCAGTCCAAGGGACCCTCAAGAGTCTTCTCCAACACCACAGTTCAAAAGAATTGCTCCTTCAGCACTCAGCTTTCTTTACAATCCAACTCTCACATTCATACATGATTACTGGAAAAACAATAGCTTGACTAAATGGATCTTTGTTGGTAAAATAATGTCTCTGCTTTTTAATATGCTGTCTAGGTTGGTCATAATTTTCCTTCCAAGGAGCAAGCATCTTTTGATTTCATGGCTGCAGTCACCATCTGCAATGATTTTGGAGCCCCCCAAAATAAAGTCAGCCACTGTTTCCATTGTTTCCCCATCTATTTGCCATGAAATGATGGGATGAGTTAGTTTTTTGAATGTTGAGCTTTAAGCCAACTTTTTCACTCTGCTTGTTCACTTTCATTAAGAGGCTCTTTAGTTCTTCTTCACTTTCTACCATGAGTATGATGTCATCTGCATATCTGAGGTTATTGATATTTCTCTTGGCAATCTTGATTCCAACTTGTGCTTCATCCAGTCCAGCATTTCTCTTGATGTACTCTGCATATAAGTTAAATAAGCAGGGTGACAATATACAGCCTTGACTTATTCTTTCTCCTATTTGGAACCAGTCTGTTGTTCCATGTCCAGTTCTAACTGTTGCTTCTTGACCTGCATACAGATTTCTCAAGAGGCAGGTCAAGTGGTCTGGTATTCCTATCTCTTAAAGAATTTTCCACAGTTATGACCCACACGGTCAAAGGCTTTGACATAGTCAATTAAGCAGAGGTAGATGCTTTTCTGAAACTCTCTTGCTTTTTCAATGATCTAATTGATCATTGACAATTTGATCTCTGGTTCCTCTGTCTTTCCTAAATCCAGCTTGAACATCTAGAAGTTCACGGTTCACATATTGCTGAAGCCTGGCTTGGAGAATTTTGAACATTACTTTATTAGCGTGTGAGATGAGTGCAATTGTGTGGTAGTTTGAGCATTCTTTGGCATTGCCTTTCTTTGGGATTTGAATGAAAACTGACCTTTTCTGGTCCTGTGGCCACTGCTGAGTTTTCCAAATTTGCTGGCATATTGAGTACAGTATTTTCATAGCATCATCTTTTAGGATTTGAAATAGCTCAACTTCAATTTCGTCACCTCCACTAGCTTTGCTTATAGTGATGTGTTAGAGGCAATGTTTTGTAAGGGGAGGAAAGTGGGGCTTATAAATCATTCTGACAATTTCTAACTCTGAGACCTTGGAATAATAATACCCTGTCACTTACTGTTATGAGAATCACCTGAGACTATGTAATACATAGATATAATTACATTTAACATAATAGTCATTCCCTAAACACTGCAGTGCATAGTGTGGGGAAAGCTAAACTAACAGAATCACAGCTAAAAGGAAGTGTGTTAACTTTTTACTGTTGTTCAGTTGCTAAATTGTGTCCAGCTTTATGCAACCCTGTGAAGTGCAGCATGCTAGGCTTTCCTGTCCTTCACTATCTCCTGGAGTTTGCTCAAAATCATGTCCGTTGAGTCATTGATGCCATCCAAACAGCTCATTCTCTGTTACCGCCTTCTCCTCCTGCCTTCAGTCTTTCCCAGAATCAGGGTCTTTCCCAATGAGTCATCAGCTCTTCTCATCGGGTGGCCAAAGTATTGGAGCTTCAGCTTCAGGATCAGTCTTTCCAACGAATATTCAAGGTTGATTTCTTTTAGGATTGAGTCGAATTTGATCTCCTTGTTGTCCAAGGGAGTCTCTAGAGTTTTCTCCATAATGTGCATTCATACTAAGTTGCTTTAGTTGTGTCCAACTTTTGGCAATCCTGTGGACTGTAGCCTGCCAGGCTCCTCTGTCCATGGGATTCTCCAGGCAAGAATACTAGAGTGTGTTGCTATTCTCTTCTGTAGGGGATCTTCCCAACCCAGGAATCGAACCTGCATCTCTTATGTCTCCTGCATTGGCAGGCAGGTTCTTTACCACTAGCACCACCTGGAAAGCCCAGGCATTCTCCAGAACAATAGTGATCTATTTTTTCACATTATTCTTACGTCAGAGGCAACTACTTTCAATTCTTTTCGATTATTATTTTTGGTATTTACCCTCTTCATGTTTCCAGGTCACTTTATTGGATTGCTATTTTTATTTATTCATTTTTTAAAAGAAATTTATTATTTGAAAATTATTTATTTACTTACTTTTGGACACATAACCAGGGATCAAACCCATGCTCCCCTACAGTGGAATTTCAGAGTCCCAATCACTGGACTGCCAAGAAAGCCTCTGAATTGGTATTTTTACACTTCAGTTTTAGTCATTTTATAATTATTTACAACTCTGTAAATTATTTTAAAAAATTCTTTCACTGTTCCTTTCACTCATGCATGGCTTCTCAGTCTACCATTTCCCTAAAATAGTGTACTTTCATAGATCAATATGCGGAGTCTACATATTTATGGCTAAGTGAATGTTATTTGTAGTAGAGCCTCATAGCAAATTATAAAACTCTTTTACTGTAAAACTCTTTTCTTGCATTTAAGAATCATTTTACTTTAATATATTCTAGTTTTCTCTGTATTGACCCAGAATTTAACCTCAAATCCATGCTGATTATCTAACTCTCTTTTCAAAAACTAGCACTCGTTAGATCCACAGATAGTTTCTTCTTCCTGAAGATGTATTTCCTGGAGACTTCTGACTTGCTTGTGTGGACAGGGTGCTCTTTATGCATGTTGCCTATCATCCCGAGAAGTCTTTGACTATTATCCTGAAAACTGAAGTCATCTCTTTCTTATGGTGCATTCTTTTCCCTTTGTCTCATTTCAGTCTAGCACCAAAATATAAGTAGCTTTATTACTGAAAGGTATGTGGGGCCAGAGTGGGCAGTGGGAGGGTCTGGCTGCTTGCCACTCAAAAGCCAATAAACAGGCCAGGTTGGTGCAAAGGAAAGTTTGCTTTATTTCAGATGTGGCAATGGGGGGAGAGGGTGGCAGGCATCTGTCCAAAGGCAGACTACCCCCCTGACAAGCAGAGGGTGAGAGCATTTATAGGCAGAGTCTGGAGAGGCGGGGAGCTACGTGCAGGAACAGCATCAGTTCAGTTCAGTCGCTCAGTCATGTCTGACTCTTTGCAACCCCATGAATCACAGCACACCAGCCTCCCTGTCCATCACCAATTCCTGGAGTTCACTCAGACTCATGTCCATCGAGTCAGTGATGCCATCCAGCCATTTCATCCTCTGTCGTCCCCTTCTCCTCCTGCCCCCAATCCCTCCCAGCATCAGAGTCTTTTCCAGTGAGTCAGCTCTTCGCATGAGGTGGCCAAAGTACTGGAGTTTCAGCTTTAGCATCATTCCTTCCAAAGAAATCCAAAGAAACATAGTCATCTTTAACAGCCATCTTCAAGTTGGTCTTCAAGTTGGTCTTCAGTGATCTGACCAGCATGATCTTGAATGTTTTAGGTGCAGTTAATCTTCAGTTCCAGGGTCCATTTGCTCTCATTTCTTTGTGGTCAACTCTTCGAATTGTGGCAGCTCATGTCCTGGGTACAGTCTGGTCATCATATAGTTAACTTCTCCACTTGGGGTTTTAGTATCTACAAGACAGTTCACAGTATATGGCTCAGAATATTACCTACAGCCCTTGAGAAAGAACTAAAGTTCCTTAACTATGCTTAATGACTATATTATTATTATTTAGACTCCTTAGACTGTTTTCCTTTGTTTCAGCATTTCTCTCTTCTCTGATTAAACTTATTCTTTGAATAAAGTTTTCCACAGGCATAAGGCAGGCAGAGGACAAGGCTGGGGAGAGGGTCCTGCTCTGTTTCAGCTTCACAGGTCAAAAGTTATTTGTCACTTGTATAAAGTTCTTTTCAGTTGTGGATAACTCTTGATGACTTTCCAGGATGAATCTGTTGCAGGAAGGGGGACCCCTTCCAGGGCCTGAGAGTGGGCTGTTATCTAACTCTCAGAAATAAAATTTCCAAGGATACACATGCTGACAAGGCAAAAGATTTTATTGGAAAGGGCACCTGAGTGGAGAGCAGTTGGGTGAGTGAACCCAGGAGAACTGCTCTATCACATGGCTCACAGTCTCATGTTCTACAGTGATAGAATTAGTTTCTGGGTTGTCTTTGGCCAATAATTCTCACTCAGTCCCTCCTGGTGGTACACAGATCTCTCAGCCAAGATGGATTCTGGTAAGAAGGATGCTGGGAGGCTGGTGGGACTTACAGACTAGAGCACCATCTCCCCTTTGGGCCCCTCCAGAATTCTCCAGGCTAGTTTTCAGTAGCAGCATTCTATTCCTTATTGGGACTTCTTATTGTGAGACAATTCCCCCAAGTGTTATCACTGTGCCTGGCCAAAGTGGATGGTTTCAGTCAATGGTTCCCTAACAATTATCTTCTTTGTTGGATCAGCATTCCTGGTGACTTTGATATTGTGGTGCTTCCACATTGATGTGCATGTCCATTATGGCAGACGATGGGGACAAGAGCATGGAATAAAGTCCACCAGCTCTTCAGTGCTCCAATCTGGAAGTTTCATCATGTCTTATGCTCCTATACATCATTGACCACACCAAGTTACCTGGCCATGCTGCAAGGGTGTAGAGAAATGTGTGCTTGGAAAGAGAGGATAATTGGAAATATGAATGTGTAATGTAAGGCTCCCATATCTCTTTTGCACATTTCAGATTCTCCTGACTATCCAATCATTGCCTCTTTCTTAATCCAGCCACACTGTGATGATCAGTTCTGTGTATGTTCTAAGCAACTTTAGGAAGAATCAACATGGAGCAACTCAGCTTGAACTTGCACTGATGATTCTTGCTTCTGATTCTGAGCTCCTCAGACACCTGGACCCACTTGCCACTCATGCATGGCCCCCTGAAAGGGTCTGTAACTGAGCAGGACCATATTGGGTCTTCCTGGGACAGACCCCTCTCCTATATCCTCTGCTTTAGTTCCTCTCTGAAATACCTATATAATAGTATCTGATGCACATTTCCTGAGTTGTTTTATTGTTGCTAAAATCCCCACCAAATGGAAATCTTTATCTACTTGATGCCCATAAGAACATAGCTGCCAGACCTACAGGAGCCTAAGGATTGCTAAGTTGCTTCAGTCATTTCCAACTCTTTGTGATGCTATGGACAGTAGCCTGCCAGTCTCCTTTGTCCGTGGGATTTTCCAAGACAGAATATCGGAGTGGCTCACCATTTCCTTCTCCAGGAGCCTAAGGATTAATAATGTTAAGCCCTGTGACACTGCCCTGTTACCTCACCATCAACCAGTTAGAGAATTGTGCATGAGCTGATCACATATTGTGGGACTCTCCTTCCTTCCCTTGCCTATAAGATGCTTTGCTGAAACCCATCAGGGAGTTTGGCTCTTTGAGCATTAGCTGGCCCTGACTCTTTGTATGGCACCTTATGTCCTTTCATGCATTGCAACCTGGTTTCTGTAGGATGGCTTTATTTCATGTGGGTGAGTAGACCCGTTTTGATTCAGTAACAGGCTGAAGAGTTGGCACCCTTAGGAGAAAGTCTGAGCAACATTCGACAGGAACTAAAGGAAAAATTCTTGCCCATTTCTTCCCAGGATGGATTTCCTTATAATATCTCTTCCTGTTTCCCTAAATTTCCTCCCCACATCCCTCACTCCTACTCCTAGCATCATACTTCCTAATAAAATACTACTTGCCCTAGGCTTGGCTTTCTGGCTCAACTGGGCTAAGCTACCTTGTCTTCTTCCTTGGTTTACTATCATGTTTTGTTGGAAGAAGAGTGTTTCCTAAGAGAGGGTGCATGAGAGATAAATTTTTTGTAAACTTGATGTCTAAAATCTTTTAATAACAATTGATGAGCATTTGCCTTTGTATGGAGGTCAAGTTTGGAAACAATTTTGCTTTGGAATCCTGAAGGCATGGTTCTCCTTCTAGCTTCCACCTACTGAGCAATCTAAGATACATTTTGTAACCTCTTATGTAAATTGATTTTTATGTTTACATTTTCTGGAGGCTTTTGGATTATTTCTTTATCTCAGTTGGAAATATATAACTCAATGCTTTGATAGGAATTCAATATCTTGAGTTATTTTATTGCTGATTTTTTACTCCCTATTTTCTTTGTGTTCTTTATCTGGAAATCTTACCATTCAGATAATGAATATTCAAAACTTGTCTTCAAATTTTCTTACTGTGTGTGTGTCTTTTCCCCTCATTTTACATTCTGGGAAATTTCTTCAAATTTACCTTTCAAACCTTCTGTTGAATGTTTCATTTCTGCTCACAAATTTTAAATCTCCCAGAACCTCTTTTTCCTTGAATTAAAAAACAAAGTCCTTGTTCTTTTTTAAAGTTTACAAAATTTTTCTTATCTCTGCCAGCATTCTGAGAGTTGAGTGGGACTGAGTTAGAGAGTCGTGGTTAAGGTCTCAGCATCCTATATGCGTCTGTTTCCTTAACTCCTTTGTTATCAGTTCAGAATTTCCCTTCTGATCATGATTTGGTGTGTCCCATTCCAAAGAACATTTGCTTTTACCTCTTTTCTGGGTGGCACTAGAAGAGTGACCATTTGTACAGAGCAAGGGAGGAGACCCAAGCCTCTGATTGTTCCTTTAACAGACTTTGAAATCCTCTGTACTTCGGGCATTAGCTTCAGCACTTCTTGCAGGAGCTTGTTTTGCCAGTTCCCAAGGCTTTGGACAGGCTTCCCCAATGGTTCAGCAGGTAGAGAATCTGCTTACAATGCAGGAGATTCAGGAGACTCGGATTCAATTCCAGGGTCAGAAAGCTCCCCTGGAGGAGAAAATGGCAACCCACTCCAGTATTCTTGCCTAAAAAAAAAAAAAAAAAAACACCCATAGAGAGAGGAACCTGTTGAGGTACAGTCGAAAGTGTTACAAAAAGTCGGACACTACTGAATACAAGGCTTTGGAGAATTACTTGGTGAAAATCTGGTTGGTTCTCAGTTTTCTCACTGCCACTGTAGGAATCATTTCCCTAGGTCTCCTATTATTTCCCATTGCTCTATTTGCTCCCCATCTTCCAACGTGTTGCCAAGATCTTATCTGACATCATTCTCATTCTTATAGGATTATAACTAAATAAAGATCCTTTTTACTGTTTTTTAGTTGGCTTTTGAGAATACTTTAAAGTAGATGGCTGTGTTCTGTCAACCATCTTTGCACAGAAGTCTTTAAATCATATATTTTATGGATTATATTTGTATAATGCAATAATATCAAGCATATAGCTTGTACATTTTCTTTTTGGAAGAAACAAATATTTTGAAAAGTCTAGTCAATGTTCAACTCATTGGTATAATAACATATATTACAAATGCCATTAAAATTGTAGATTTCATGAAGTTATGTAGAGGGACCATAAAAATTTCATTATAAAGAGGATTTGCAATGGGAATGTTTCTCAGTCCCAGCACTACTGACATTTTGAGCTGAATAATTAATTCTTTATTGTGGAGGACTGTTCTGCATTGTCGGATGTTTAGCAGCATCTGTGGCCTCCACATACTGAGGTTCCAGTAGCATCCCCAAGTTGGAAAAGCTAAAATGTCTCCAGACATTGCAAATGTCCCCTGGGGGCAAACTGCCCCAACTGAGAACATTATGGTATGATATAGTGCAAAAAGTTGGCAAACATATTCTGTAAAGGGTCAGATAGTAAATATTTTCAGCTTGGTGGGTGATACTGTTTCTGTCAAAGCTGTTCAACTGTGCTATTATAGAGTGAAAACAGCCACAGATAATATGGAAACAAATGGGCATGGCTGTGTTCCATTAAAACTTTATTTATAAAACCGGGCAGCAGACCATATTTAGTCTTTGGATGAGAGTTTGCCAACTTCTGGTATTGCACAAAGAGTAAAGCTTTTGGGGATAGAGCTGGATTTAAGCCACTTACTGGTTACATGATGTCAGGTAAACTTGATGGAAATAATAATGCCTGTTTTTTGGGGCTGTAGTGAGGATCAGATACAAACTTAAATAAGAACATTTGTAAGATATAATAATACTATTCACCTTTTCTGATCCTTATCAAATAAATACTGTTCATAAATAAAACAACAATCCCCTTTAAAATCAAATGTACCTTCTCCTTGCACCAGATGGTGAGCTTCTAGAAGCCAGCAAATGAATCACTGATATATTTTTATGTCTTTGGTCCATCAGTGTCTGGCACAGTGTTCTTGGTTATGAAATATTTGACGAAGAAGCAAGTAACTTGGTGTATTTTGTGCACTCAATGCAGTTTTATTTCATATTTATGTTTCTACTCGGAGAAGGCAATGGCAACCCACTCCAGTACTCTTGCCTGGAAAATCCCATGGACGGAGGAGCCTGGTGGGCTGCAGTCCATGGGGTCGCTAAGAGTCGGACACATCTGAGCGACTTCACTTTCACTTTTCACTTTCATTCATTGGAGAAGGAAATGGCAACCCACTCTGGTGTTCTTGCCTGGAGAATCCCAGGGACGGGGGAGCCTAATGGGCTGCCGTCTATGGGGTCGCACACGACTGAAGCGACTTAGCAGCAGCAGCAGCAGTATGTTTCTACTATTTCTCAAGGAGAAACACATTTTCAATAACTGAAAAAATCTGCTTCACCACTAATAGACATGTTAAAATAATTTGCCTGACAATTTATAGACCAAATGATTTTACAAATACTTGTAAAAAACATTTTGTACTTTGCCACAGACTCCAAAACAGCTGAAATGAAACATTTTTCAATTAAGTATATGCTATTAGGAGCAGAAAAAAATTGTGATATGATTTTATTATATTAGTTATTAGAATTGATTATCTTTTAAGCATATTAGCATAAAATGTACTTTTTACTGTTCCTACCTAAATTTAAAAAACTGACCCTGCTTTTAGGGTCTAACAATTTACCTCGTGTATTTGCAGCACTTTTTTATCCTGCTGAAATAGCTACAATAAAATAAATATAAAAAATTGAGATATTGAGACAGACTTAACATTCTGCTTCCTATCATGAAGCTGAATAAGTCAAAATAATGGAACTGAGTCAAGAGGTAGAAGACTTTGGGTTTCCAGGACCATGACTAGGTTTTGATTTTTTTTAATGGCCAGACCACAGGGCTTGCGGGATCTTAGTTCCCCAATCAGGGACTGAACCCAGGCCTCAGAAGTGAAAGCCCTGAGTCCCAACTACTGGCCTGCCAGGGAATTCTTTAGATTTTGATCTTTACATATTCCCTTATGTCCAACGAAGTTGTGGGATGTGGACAATTTAAGATATTGCCAAGCCTTGGAAGAAATGAGTGACTTTACCCTGAAACAACTTTGGAGAAGGGTTTTAGAGGGAGTCTGCTAGTTCTAGAAACTGCTAAGGGAGCTGAGTCCTGTCTTGGGAAGAAAGGAAAAATGTTGAGTGCTTCAAAGTAACTCTGATACCTTTCAATTCCTGAACTTGGAAACCAGTTTGGATACTGCTCGCATTTCACATTCACTGGTTACTTTCTTGTGGGGTATGGAAAGAAAAGAATAAGCAACACTACGTAGGAGCAATGTAAGGCATCAGAAGCCAAACTCATGGCAGGATAGCCCCACTGTGTGCGGAGGGTCCAGATCCAGGTTGGGGGTGGATAACCAAGGCAGCTGCTAAAGGCACTGATCTCCTAGTCAAACTACAACATTACAGTAAGAAAATCAGAAATATGATGCCATATTTACTCATGATAATCTATACAGAGATAGTGGTGTGACCTATAGAAAATTTAAATTGCCCCCTCTCTTTCTCCTGTAGCAAGATTCCCAAGACCATCTTTGGGGTCTGAGGGCAGTGTGACTCCTTAGGCAAGAGTAGAAGTCATTTGTTTTCCCTTTCCTAGAAGAATGCATAGGCTTTTGTGATCCTAATGCCTAGGACAGTCCATGTTTCCCATGAGGCATAAGGCTCTATTATGTAAAGAACAGTAGAATGGCAACCTTTTTTGGAAATGGGGTAAGAAAAGTGGATTGGCCCATGAGATAGACAAACAGATACAGTGAAACACCTCCCAGAGCCTTCACTCCCACTCCAGAACCAAGACTGCTGACTGAACACAATTGATTCACTCTCCAAGAATTACCCCGACTAAGCAAAACTGTTTGTCTCATGCTTAAACTTCTGTTTTGTGGCAGCCTATATCTGATACCTGGTGAGTGTGGGTGTAAGAACATCTGACCCTTTTACCACCAATGGGGCAACTCTTCAGTTCTAGAAGCTCCTATCGCAACTGCCTCATAGTTCATCTTCCTCCTCTGCTCCATTTCTTTCCTCATTCCTGACAGGTGTGGTTCCCAAGGGCACTTCTCAGTAAACATCCCACATGTAAATCTTAGGGTTTCATTATCTTTTTTTTTTCCCGCTGTGGGACTTGACCTGCAAAAGTAGACTATAGAGGGGTTCCAAGGAAGACTGTCATTTTGGAGCTTGTTCACCCACCAGTAGGAGCAATTGCATTTGTGAGCTTTAAGGGAAATAGCAGTTACAGGCACTATGGTATTGGCTGATTGTTACTGGGTCCACTGATGGTGCTAGAGAAAGATGTTCAAAGGCTAAGAATGATTAATTACAAATAGAAGTTTAAGTGTGAAAGCCTAGGGGCCTCTGTGTTAGTTTACTAGGGTTACTATAAAAAAGCACTAAAGACTGGGTAGCTTAAATAACAAAAATTTATTTTTTCACAATTCTGGAGGCTAGAACTCAAGGTTTCAGCAGAGCTGATTCGTTCTGTGAAGGAATCTGTTTCAGAAAGGATCTGTTCCAGGCTTCTCTCCTTGACATGTAGATGGCCTTCATGTTCACACGGCATTCTTCTTTCAAAGATGTTTGTGAAAACTTTTCCTCTTCTTATAAGAGCAGCAGTCATTGGATTAGGACTCAATCTAATCATTATTATTTTAACTTAATTATATCTTTAAAGAGTGTGTCTCCAAATACAGCCACATTCTGACATACCAGGGGTGAGGATTTCATTACATGAATTTTTAGAGGACACAATTCATCCCCAAATCATCTCCCTGGCAACACAAAGAGATTTTCATCTCATCTATAGCCAATGGAATAGATCAAAAGAATGTTGGATTTTCAGCCATGAATTGTCTTCTGTGTCAGCATCATGGCTCTGATTTTAAAGCTTGTAACTTGGGATGAATACATCTAAATTGATGCACTTAAAAATGCCTGACTTCCCAGAGTACCGTGGGCCTTAGGAGTGGACTACTCCTCCTTGGCAAAGGCTGCTTCTTCCTACTTGCTTGAATATGTTGCAGAGAATTTTGCCTGCATGATAATAAGGGATCTACTTTCACTTTCTCTTCTGTCTGTCACCTCAACAACAACATAAGGCAGCTGGAAATGAGCTGAGCCTGGCAAAGGAGGGAAGGTCGATACCCACAGAAGGTATAAGGATTAATCAGTATATACTGGCAGGACCAGGAGAGAAGGCATAGCATTGAACTAGAGGAGAAGGCAGGTGTAAAGGATACTTTACTTTTATCCTCTACACTCAATACTCCTGACCTTAGATGTATCAGATTTTTTCCCATGCCAAGCAATTTTCAAATTTGCAATGGAGACCAGGTGTCTTATGAATTTAACTCAACCCTGACACTAACTATCTGTTAGTACAGACCCCACAGGTTAAGGGGTCAGTCTCACAAGACTGCTTCTGTTTCAGATGCCAGTCACAAATCCCAGTCTTCTGCATCTCTGACCTACCAGCTATGTACCATATGTTACAACAACCACCTCCTTGGGTTCATCAGTTGTCTAGAGTGACTCATAGAACTCAGGAAACATTTAGTTACATTTACCAATTTATTATAAAATATTAGAATGCAGAAACAGCCTGATGGAAGAGGTATATAGGGTAAAGTATTGGTTGAAGTGGGTGCTTGAAGCTTCAGTGCCCTCCCTGGGCACAACTTTCCAGCACCTTGGTATATTTACCAACATAGAGTCTCATTAAATCTCATTGTTCAAGAGTTATTATGGAACTTAATTTCTAGCCTCCACAATCCTTTTTCTTCTCAGAAGCCAGTGGCAGCAGGGGTTAGAAATCCCATCTAATCACGTGGTTTTTCTGATGAAACCTCATCCTGAGGTTATCTAGGGGCTCCAACATAAGTCATCATATTAACATACATTCAGGTGTCTTAACAAAGTGCTTCTTACAAATTAAAAAAAAAAAAAAAGATACTCCTGTCACTCAAAACAGTACCAGGATTCCTGAAGCCTGGTGCCAGGAAACAAGGACAAAGAACAAACACATTTCTAATTATACCAAAGCAGAGCAGAACATACATTTGGATGATTGTTATTGATATGATAGCACTTTCCTGAATGCAGTATTTAATCCCTGCACAAGAATCCAGTGTTATGGACTAAAAGTTTGTGGCCCCCCCATGAAATCCATACGTTAAAGCCCTAATCCCCAGTGTGATTGTACTTGAACATAGGGCCTATGAAGAGATGATGAGAATCAAATGAGGCCATAAGGATGGGACCCTACTCTGACAGTGGTGGTGATGTTGTAAGAGGGAAAGACACCAGAATTCTCAGTCTTGACCACTTCAGGACACAGCAAGAAGGCAGCCATACTCAAGCCAGAAAGAGAGCTCTCACCTGGAACCAAATTTGCTAGCACCTGATCTTGAACTTCCAGCCTTTAGAATTGTGAGAAAATAAGTTTCTATTGTTTAAGCCCACTCAGTCTGTGGAATTTTGTTATTGCCTCTCAAATTAAGATTCCCTGGGGAGGGTGTGAACCCACTGCTTGGTAGAACATGCATAGGACTGGATCTTGAGGGTGCTAGATCAAGAAAGAAAGAAATTAAAGTTAGGTAAAAGAGAGTTTATTGCTATGGAAACAGTCTCCTGTGATACGGAATTCAATGCTGGTATGATCCCAGGGGATGTTATTAATCTAACACTGGGTTGACCCTTGAAAATATGGAAAAGTGTTGGTACACTAAATGAAGCAGAAATGTCAAAACTTTTGTGTAGAGGAAAAGATCAAAAAATTCTCAGGGAACTGAACCTGCTATAATGGACTTACTGTATATGGCCAGAAAATCCACTAATTGACTATGTTCAGTGGAAAAGTCTGAGGATACTTCCCTTACCAAAACCATAAGCAATCTGCTAATGAGAAAGTACCAGCATTCTTAAGAAGTACGAAGGGGGTTGTCCTTTGTAGGTCGGCTCTGATTTAGAGAGATGCTATCATGCAGTTGGGCTCCCTGATGGCAATGTAGATGATATGATTCTATAAAAATAAATGCCAGTTGATGATGCTTAACTGGCAGAAGCAAAGTGGGTGCATTTGTTATAACGATGAGTGAGGTCCAAGTGGAACTAGGGGGCCTGACCTAAAAACAACTATGGGTATGGTGAAGAGAGCTTGTTATTCCCTGCGGCAGTATAAATTGTCAGCCAACAAGGGTATTGTTCAGTCATGTACAACAGAAGAAGACAAGGATGGATGCTCAGCAGGTAGCAGACAATTGCTTCAATCAAAATTCATCATCTCTTGATGAGCTTCCAAAACTGAGCCAGTTCTCAGAACCAAGACCCACTGAAAAGAGGGTGATGGTGAATCCTTATAATGAAGGATCTTCTGAAACCACAGAAAGTATGCTCAGTCACGATTACTCCAAGGATCCCTCAAAGGCAACTATAATCACTTACTCAAATCCTCATATAATGAGAACAGAAGGATATAAATCCATTTTCGGGACTTTTAGATGTAGGATCTGAGTTGACAGGATAGAGTGTGGACATATAAGGACTAAGTCCAAAGAGAATCTGGACTCCGGTCTTCTGGCTTACCGGTCTTCTGAGTCCATGACCAGGATGCCATTTACCTTTGGTCCCTGAATGAGTGCTTGGCATGGATATACTTGATAATTTGAAGAACTCCTGAATTGGTTCCTTATCGTGTGCTCTGATTGATTGACCAAGTGACCTGAAAAGCTGCCAGCCCTGAGTGAGACACAGAGCCATCAGGACAGGGCTCAGCAGCAGGTCCAGCCTGTGATCAAAATAAATGATCCAGCAGACCTTATGGAGTTAGAGGTGTATGTACTGGGGAAAGGCGCTTGTAGTGCTTGACTAGTTGATCAAAGGATAGAAGCGGAAAATCCAGGAATAAGTGTTCTGGGGAGAAAGATCATTCCAACTAGCCCCTTGGTAGGAATTTGATTATGTTGAACCTCTTCCATCCTGAAAATGGAAGGTCTTTATTTTGAGAGAAGTAGTCTCTCAAATTATTTTTTTGAGAGAAATTTTGGGTGTGAGTATACTTTTCCTGCCCACAGGGCTTTAGCCTGCATCACTGAGGACCAAACAGTTTGATCCAGTGGCATGAAGCTTACCTAACCTTGTATCAGACCAAAGGACCTGTGCTATAGTAAAGGGGGTGTGACAGTTAACACATCACCATGGAATCCACTATTATTATATAAACCATACCACCCAGAAACTGATGGCCTGATAGAGAGATGGGATGATTCTCTGAAGGCTAAGATGAGGTACTGGATTAGAGACTAGTCTCTGCAGGGATGAGGGGCTATTCCCCAGGTTCTAAATATTTGACTATGATACAGGGAGATACATTGTGGTTTCCCAAACAGGAGGAATACTTGGTCCAGGAGCCAAGGGGTAGAAGTAGGAGTGGCCCTGATGTCATCGCAACCAATGATCCCTTGGGGAATTTGTGGTTTCTGTAACCCTAGGCTCTGTAGGTTTTAAAATTTCTGTGTCATAGAAGGGGAGCATTTCCACAGTGAGTGTCCCATTAAACTGTACACTGTGGCTGCTAATCTATCATTTTTAGATCCTTGTGCCAAAGATAAGCAGACAAGGCACAGAATCACCTTTTCTGAATGATCAGGGATAACTGACCCTGAGTATTCAGAGATGGTAAAATTGCTGTTGCACAGTGAGGGTAGGGAAGAATTTGTTTGGCTATGGGTGATCCACTGGGACATGACCTGGCACACCCTTACCCATCTTGATGGCACTTGGACAAATGCCCAAGCATGAGAAAGGCATGTCAATAGGAGGCCAGACCCCTCAAAGATGAGAGTCTTGGTTACCCAACTAAGTAAATTGCCAAGAGCAAAAGAGGCACTAATCAAGGATACGAGGAATCTAAAATGAGTGGCAAAAGAGGGAAAAGAGGAGCACCAGCTGCAGTGGTGGGGGCTGTAGTTGTCCTATTAACCTTCATCTCGTAGGTTACTTTAGGAAAAGAGATCAGTCCAATCCAGAAAAATCATTTTTTTTTTCCAGAGAGGATGAGCTCTGTATATAAGAGGCAAATAGCACACAAAGAATAGGAGGTAGCAGATGCTGTGTTCTATCGCCTTTACTCCCCACTGGGATGGAGGACTCATTCTCCAGCTGGCAGGAAAGCTGGCCACTGATGGTCCATAGCTGAGTCCCTCTTTGGAGAATTGCTCTCCATTTGAAGGAGCTTGCTTTGTCCAAGGTTTACATTCCTTCTGTGGAGGGAACTCATAGCCATAAATGGATTGATGTAGGGGTACAGAACCAGGACCTTTGCCTTAGCTGGAACAAGTCTGAAGGGCCAATCTAACTTCAGAACTCCTCATCAGATGGGCCGAGGTGATTCCTGCAACTGGATCAGATTTCACCTTTTCCGTCTGCTGGGCCTCACCTCTCACCAGTGCTACTTATGGTGTGTTCCCTGTTAAACCTCTGCATGGAAAGCTCAGAGTCTGTTTCCCAGGGAACCCAGTCTGTGATGGCTAGTAAAAGGAACTCTTAAACATACTTGCAATAAGCCTTTGGAAGTATATTCATGTTAGTTACCTCTAACCTGAGTGTGAGTGATGAATCCCACCCACTAAAAGGAAACACTGGATGAAATGAAGGAAAGACTGTGACTTGAAATATAATTCCAAATACATTTAATGATATGCTACTTTCCGCAAAATCTCTTCATCGGATCATAAAGAAAGAATATAATTTTTAAGAATGGAAAACCAGCTCACCTCTTCAAAAATTAAAGTTGAAATAACTGTTAAAGATACCTAACCCTTTGGGAGAGGATTCTAGAGGAGGGAGACTCAAGGAGTACTGATGATAGATATGTGGGTCCCAAGGTAACAGGGGCTTGGGTGGCACCTGTCCCCTCCCCCAATGCCTAGTTTTCCCTATGAGTATTTGCTCTTTTTCCAGTGTATGTTTGTTCTGGGAAGGAGAGATTCCCAGCACTTACCTCCCAATGCTCCCAGCATCAGATAGTATATCTTCCTGTAGAAGAGGGGAAAACAGCCCTTAGATATTTGGTTGATGATGTAATCCATGATAGAGAGGAACATGTACATATCAGAAGGTTATAGTTACCCACATTTACTTGTGTGGACCTCCAGATTGAAAAAAAAAAAAAAAGAATTGTCCTGCCTATGTTTAGTCTGAGGTCTGTGTGACCCTGGGGTCCTGGACTCTGAACGCGGACTCATCCCAGAATAATAAAGAACCCAGAAGACTCAGAAGATGAAGTCCAATTGCCACAGAGCCTTAGGCAATCTCTGGACATTGAATACATCCCTGATGACAGCTTGCTTAGTTGTCATTCGTTTCTTTCTCAAAAAAGAATACAAAATGTGCAAAATGCTTTTAGTTTCTGGTTTTGTAATTGCAAGCCGGCTAAACGGTAATTTACTGTACTTTTCTGTTTGGAGACGCTACCGCTTTTTAAAAACATTTTCTACATTTTTCTTCATTTGTTGTCTTATAGTAGGAAATAATGCGCATACTTGAGCCTGCATTTTCATCACATTAGGGACCACTAGAAGAGTCTCCTTCCTAAAGAGGGAGGCAAGGATGGCGAGGAGGCGGAATGTGCTGAAAAACATGTTCCAGAGTTTGTCTCACCCACACAACTGGGAGGGGACTAAATGCTCTCTACACAGAAGCAGCTCACAAGGTTTCATCTTGATCTACTCCACCTCCGTGCTGCAAAGTTTCACAACTGAGAAAAAAAAAAAAAAAAAAGAGGGGGCCTGAAGTCTTTTTAACATGGATCATGCAGAGCTAGGTTATTTTTAAATTCGATCAAGACATCTGGCCCAGAGACCTTCGACAGCAAAACGTCTTCCCTCTTTCTTTGGTTTTTATATTTAGCATCCACCATAAGTAAGCCAGGGATAAATATAGTATAACCATCTAGGTAATTCCACATAGACTCCACTTCATGTAAGTGTCGGAGGACCCTGTGGAAGCTGCTTCCCCTTTCTGGATATCACGGGGGCAACAGGGATCTCACACAAACTCTTACCAAGACTGTTTTTTAAAAATTGACTTTAAAACGATACTTCTGCCTTGCAGATAAATGAACTTCTTGAGGTTCACTATGTCTTATGATGAACAAGATCAATCTGTGCCTCTCATGGTTAAATTTTAGCATTAGATGCTCTAATTGGTCTATGTGTCTAATTTTTCTATCCTTAAATTAAAAAGTATAGTTATATATACCTGTAGCTGAAACCACAGTCCCACTAGCTTTCCACAGAGGAACAGAAATACCTTATATATAAAGTGTTTCTAAAGCCTTTCGCTGTTACCTTTGCAAAACAAGACTGGGTTTCTAGTGTGAGATCTCTACTAGTAGCAGTGCAAAACAGAGGGACTGTCCTGAGCAGAGAGAGAGAAGAATTGGGGTTTCCTTTTTTTTTCATGAATTTTATTAGCCTTGTTAAGTAGGGTCATCTAGGCAGCTTATCGAGATACTGGTTTGTAGATGAAATATGACCATATCTCAAAGTCAAAGTAGACCTCTTTAGAGTGGTGCTGGGGTGGGGTTCTCAGGGCCTCCTACTGCAACTTCCCATCTTCTTCCCTTTCTCAGATCGTTTCTGACACTGCTACTCAAGATTCTCGAGCACTGAAGAAGCACAGATACCCTGGAAAACTGTCTGGAAAAATTCTGCTATAATTAAATTGTAATATCATATGGTGTGGTCCTAATAGTTCCATTATGTAAAAAGTTTAGACAGCAGGAGCCTCCTGGGAGGTGTGATTTGAGGAATGACAGTGATGTTTCTGCTTTTGGGACCCTGCTAGGCATCCTTCTTCCCATCACTATGTGGCATTTCTGTATTGGAATCACTTTGGGTTAAGGCACAATTACTATTAAGGGTCCTTGTTAGAAAACAAAACAAAACTTTATTTGAAACTATCACCATATTCTACTGGAAGCCATCATTCCATGTGGAATGGGGATATTTTCCATGATGATACAGAGCTGGGATAAACCAGTCCCACCAGCAAAATTGAGAGTCAGGGAGAGACCCTTTTTCGACTGTGACCTTGTGAAGTCAGCCAGTGGACAGAGAGATGCTGATGTAGAGAGAGGCACGAGGAAATGACTTAGACAAGAGACACTGTTTAATGCAGCTGATTCTGCAGCTATGATGGGCCTCCCTGTGTAACTACACGGCAAAGGAAGAATTGGGCATTTTCACTAGAAAAGAAGTGCCAAGAAAAGGAAGATGGTGGCATGTAGCCCAGACTCTGTGTTATGATTTTGTCCAAGACTGGCCTGTTGGTATTTCCAAGTGCCTAATGGAATGAATTAACATTAGTGAACTGATTTGTTACTGGTCCCTGCATAGCAGACTATCATTTGTGGGATAAGAGCAAGGTCTCTTAAATATGCAGAAGGAGGTTGGATGACCGGACAGCTAGTTATCAAGAATTTCAAGCTACAGATTTATTAGATTTGGGGTAAGGCACTTGTTTTGAGTAATATTCTATTTCTTAAAAACTGTTATCAAATTTGTTTTCTTGTGTCCGCCTTTATTGATTACAAATGTTCCCAGATGTCAAGACTATGGAAAATGACAACAAAGTATCAATTCCTTAAGCTAACAAGCACCACATTTACTCCAAAAGATTACAAAGAATAGGGGGGAAAAAGAATCACCACACAGATGATTTGAATCATGTCGTTTATAAAGATGTAGAGAAACAGACTTTAGTTGGGGTGCAAGCTGCTTGAATTTGAATTTAATTTAAAGATGGACAGTTTTTCTATGGGGTTGGCATTTTGTCTTCCTGAAGCTAGAATAGATTTCATCCAGATGCTTCATGTTTTTGCCCTGAAAGCAAACATTTACATGGGAACTGAGCTGAAGGAACTGAACAAAGCAACCTTATAAACTCTAAATTTGGGTGATTGCATCACTGAAGTTCTAAACATACTATGAGTCAAATCCAGGTTTTATTTTTATTGAGCATTTGCAACTAATTCCCACTGATCAAAGACAATTTAGTCTCTCTCTCTCTCTTTTTTTCAATCTTTCTTTTTGGCAAATAAATCTTGTTCTGGGAGGATGACATGGGAATCACTTGTCTTCCCAACAGCCACACAATTTGATTCCACTGTTGCAATGGGAATGTGGAATGGGGGAAGGTTGTGCATTTGAGGAATTCATTAAGCAACTGAATTCATTAAATGTTGGGAGTAGATAATTTAGACCTTTTTTGTTAACATAGTAATTTACAACTGTGTCATTTTTAGGGCTTGCTTTAGTCTAGGACACAATTTTACATTTGTATTAAATTAAAATTATCTACTACTTATATTGACAAAAATATAAGAGTCTTAGTTGTAGTTATTGGTGGGGCTACAGAGTCCCCACCTTGCTCTTCACTAATCAACTTGAACAGTGTGAGGAGTGGGCAGAGGAGGAGATGTGACCCATGGTGGAGATGGTGCCAGTGTAAGGCAGGCAACTCATGTAGAAGCTTCACTTTGAAGTTGGAACTAAGAAGCTCAGGTCTTATTTCTGATGATCTCGGGTATTTCTTTACTTTGGCTGTAAAATAATGAAGATGATATTCTTATTGTGAGTTCAGGAATAGATCAATATTTTAGAAGGTCCAGAACTAACACAATTTGAGTGTGCGTGCTCAGTCGCTCAGTCATGTCCAGCTGTCTGCCACCCTATGGACTGTGCCTGCCAGAATCCTCTGTCCATGGACTTTTCCAGGCAAGAATACTGGAATGAGTTGCTATTTTCTCCTCCAGGGTATCTTCTGGACCCAGGTATCAAACCCACATCTCTCTCTCTCTCTCTCTTTTTTTTTTTTTGCATTTTATTTTACTTATTTTTTTATTTTTTAACTTTACTATATTGTATTGGTTTTGCCATATATCAACATGAATCATGAATCAAACCCACATCTCTTACATCTCTTGCTTCTTCAAAAAAGATTATAAATATAAATTCTTATTGTTGTTCTGTCACTCAGTTGTGTCCGACTCTTTGCGACCCCATGGAGTGCAGCATGCCAGTCTTCCTTGTCCTTCACCATCTCCCAGAGCTTGCTCAAACTCATGTCCATTGAGTCAGTGAGCCCATCCAACCATCTCATCCTCTGTCGTCCCCTTCTCCTCCTGCCCTCAATCTTTCCCAGCATCAGGGTCTTTTCAAATGAGTCGGCTCTTTGCATCAGGTGGCGGAAGTATTGGAGCTTCAGCTTTAGCCTGAGTCCTTCCAATAATATTCAGGGTTGATTTCCTTTAGGATTAACTGATTTGATCTCCTTGCAGTCAAAGGGACTCTCAAGAGTCTTCACCAATACCACAGTTCAAAAGCATCAGTTCTTCTGTGCTCAACTTTTTTTATGGTCCAATACTCACATCCACACATGACTACTGGAAAAACTATAGCTTTGACTAGACGGACCTTTTTCGGTAAAGTAATGTCTCTGCTTTTGAATGTGCTGTCTAGGTTTGTCATAGCTTTCTTCCTTATACCCAATGTAAGCTCTAAGTTGGGTATAAGACATTGAAATGGACCATTACAATTAAAGTGCTTTGAAGCTTAAGCCTTATCAACTTCATGCTAAATCCACCCCTGCTTGTGCTAGTGTCACTAAGGGAAAGAATGAGGTTGCCCATCATCCATCAAAGAGCTGCCGTTTGTGCTGATGGGGCTGCCTTTCTGAGGGAGGCAGTAAGTTCTTCTCTAGAACTGGAAAGGGTGTAACAGGAGATTGGTGTTTGCTGATAACTAAAGCTTGTTAACAGGAATTTTAAGCTGTTGTCACATCATGAACCTCTTCCGATAAAGCGATCTCTGCTTTATACTCCCAGGTACAAGTTTCTTTCCCAGGTGGCTCAGAAAGAATTACTCAGTGGTAAAGAATCTGCCTGCTGATCAGGAAATGCAGGTTCGATCCTTGCATTGGGAAGATCCCCTGGAGAAGGAAATGGCAACCCACTCCAGTATTCTTGCCTGGGAAATCCCATGGACAGAGGAGCCTGGTGGGCTACAGTCTATGGGGTCACAAAGAGTTGGACACAACTTAGTGAGCAGACAACAACACAAGTTTCCTAGGTGGGAATATTTGAACTCCCATGTTCCGGACCATCCGCATGCTAGACCATTCAGTACTCTTAGGTGCCCAAGGAACATTTTCAACCTCATTTTGTAGGCATTGACCTGCTCAGCATCACAGAGTCAGATGTTGGATGTGCCAACCCTGAAATCCATGCTCACTCACCACCCCTTAGTGCTGAGGGACTTCAATCTTGGACAGTTTCCACAGGTGGTTTGGGCTCTCTGTGTGATGAACAGATTAGCTCTCACCGATTAGCTGTTCATTCAGTCAAAGTGACATCCCACCTCTTGGGATGATGCCCTAAACACACTTCCACTATGGAGGGTTGTGCCCTTCTTCCTGGTGTGATAGCTGGTCACTGGAATAAAGATATTTCCTCTGTTTGGGGCTTACTCATGCCCTGACCTGGAAAAATCTACTTAAAAAATAATTTTAAATTCCTAGGGTCAGTAAATAACCATGAAGTGGTTACCATCAATTTCTTGCTGGTATATATTCTAGAATGGGCTTTCCAGGTGGCAGAATGGTAAATAATCCACCTGCTAGTACAGGTGATTCAAGAGACATGAGTTCAATCCCTGGGGTGGGAAGTTTCCCTGAGGAAGGAAATGGCAACCCACTCCAGTATTCTTGCCTGGGAAATCCCATGGATCGAGGAGCCTGGCGGGCTATAGTCCACGGGGTCACAAAGAGTCTGACATGACTGAGTACACACACACAAATATTTTAGAGCAGTGGTCCCCAATCATTTTGGCACCATGGACTGGTTTTGTAGAAAATGTTTTCACAGACTAGTGTGGAGGATGGTTTCAGGATGATTCAAGACATTACATTTGTTGTGCATTTTATTTCTATTATTATTGTATTAGCTCCTCCTCAGATCATCAGGTATTACATCCTGGAGTTTAGGGACCCCTGTTCTAGAGTATACCCTCATTCAGAGGCTGTTTATTTTGAAAGTTCATTTTGTGGCCAGATTCTCTGGGGAATTATTATTAGTCCTGGGGAAAAAGCAAGAGAGTTTCAGAAAAACATCTATTTCTCCTTTATTGACTATGCCAAATCCTTTGACTGTGTGGATCACAGTAAACTGTGGAAAATTCTGAAAGAGATGGGAATACCAGACCACCTGACCTGCCTCTTGAGAAACTTGTATGCAGGTCAGGAAGCAAGAGTTAGAACTGGACATGGAACAACAGACTGTTTCCAAATAGGAGAAGGAGTATGTCAAGGCTGTATATTGTCACCCTACTTATTTAATTTCTATGCAGAGTACATCATGAGAAATGCTGGGCTAGAGGAAGCGCAAGCTGGAATCAAGATTGCCGAGAGAAATATTAATAGACTCAGATATGCAGATGACACCACCCTTATGGGAGAAAGTGAAGAGGAACTAAAGAGTCTCTTGATGAAATTGAATGAGGAGAGTGAAAAAGTTGGCTTAAAGCTCAACATTCAGAAAATGAAGATCATGGCATCTGGTCCCATCACTTCATGGGAAATAGATGGGGAAACAGTGGAAACAGTGGCTGACTTTATTTTTATGGGCTCCAAAATCACTGAAGATGGTGATTGCAGCCATGAAATTAAAAGATGCTTACTCCTTGGAAGGAAAGTTATGACCAACCTAGACAGCATATTATAAAGCAGAGACATTACTTTGCCAACAAATGTCTGTCTAGTCAAGGCTATGGTTTTTCCAGTGGTCATGTATGGATGTGAGAGTTGGACTATAAAGAAAGCTGAGCACCGAAGAATTAATGCTTTTAACTGTGGTGTTGGAGAAGACTATTGAGAGTCCCTTGGACTGCAAGGAAATCCAACCAGTCCATTCTAGAGGGATCAGTCCTGTTCATTGGAAGGACTGATGTTGAAGCTGAGACTCCAATACTTTGGCCACCTGATGTGAAGAGCTGACTCATTTGAAAAGACCCTGATGCTGGGAAAGATTGAGGGCAGGAGGAGAAGGGGACAACAGAGGATGAGATGATTGGATGGCATCACCAACTCAATGGACATGACATGGGTTTGGGTGGACTCTGGGAGCTGGTGATGGAGAGGGAGGCCTGGCGTGCTGCGGTTCATGGGGTCGGAAGAGTTGGACACGACTGAGCGACTGAACTGAACTGAACTGGGGCTCACCAGACATAGGAATTGCATGGGAGAGAAGAAGGATTTCTAAAAAGAGAGACAAAAGATTCTACCTCAGAGCAGGGCTCCTTTGTAGAGAAATTCTCCTCTACAGACACTGCGTTTTTTTTCTCTGCTGTTCTTCAACTCCTCCTACTGTCAAACACACACACACAGAGTCATCATAGGTACTAATAAAAATGTCTACTAGGATCCAGTAGCATTTGACTGCTTAAGTTTCTCAAAAGCCTTCTCAAGTCCTTATGCAAGAAGGGAGTTCTCTTTCTCCCAGATTCATCTCAACCAACTTCATGTTTAGAAGTGTGACCTGTTGAGACCAGCATGCTGGTCTGTATGTGCTGGATTTACAGTGATTGAATACATATTTCTTTTTCAAAGCTGTTAAGAACCACATGGCTACTTACCCCAGAGGTGGGGCATTTTTAGAGATGATGAAATGGAGACTTTTGATTTGAAGGCTTGTGCAAAAGGAACAACTCTGGACTCCCTCAAAGCTCTCCAGTCTGGAAATTAAACTGAACTCACTCTCATTCTGGTGACTCCTCCTAGGAGCTTGGAAACAATAACTGTGCTAGTGAAGGCTTGGAATACATTGAAATAGGCCTGTCAAGTGTCCGTTTATACAGGAGGTGATGCAGTATGTGCTGACATCATGTAATCAAAAGGAAAAAAAAAAATTACACCGTGTGTCTTGCCTGGGAAAAATAGACTGCAACTTAGCAAGTTGTATTTCATGCTCCCTGAACAGAGCTGCAATTCTCTCCTGTATTTATTCATTGAGTGCCTATTTAACTACATGGTGGTGGTTTACAAATAATCAGAGTGTGGGGCTGTTTTCTGGGCTTTTAAAGACATCAGCTCTGGTGGATCAGATCAAATCCAACCCACCTCAGCAGGTACTAACTTGTTTAAGAAAACCAGCTGTCAACAGGAAAGAGAAACTCAGAGGGTTCACCAACTTAATCATCCCTTTGGCAGGCCCTGGGAAATGTGCTGCCTGATTTTTCAGTGATGTGTTGGGCAAATGTAGAAAGGCAGTGCCTTCCATCAATCGGGAATCAATTATGAAGCTGATTGAGGTGTTGGTTTTTTAAATTACCCAAATAGATGGAGATTCAGGGAACAGCAGATACCTTAAGGAATTAATCTAAAAGAGCGCACAGGGTAGGGATAAGGGGAAGAGGAGTTCAGAGAAAGCAAGCGGGACTGGGAAACCTGCTTCTCCCCTCCCAGACTGCAGACAGAATAGCATCTTCTCTGCTCCTGTCTCCCTGGAAACATTATTCTTCTGGTGGCTGCCACTGAGTGTTCTCCTGCAAGTTACCTGGCAGGGTCACAGGCAAAGCTATTACAGAAATCTGCTTCCTTCCTTTGCCCTCCCCTGGAACTTCCAGGCTTTCCTGGAAACACCTTTTCTAAATTTCTATTCATTTCAGCTGTGCAGTGCACATGTCAAATGCCAACTCAATGAGATGATCCTGATGATGTTTCTAAACATTTTTTGCCCATCTGGGAATTCACAAGGACTTTGTTCTGTAAACCCCCAATGTTATCAGCTTGGTGTCCAGTTGCCTAAGAGTCAGTATTTTCCTGGAAGGAATTTTGAATGACATACCCTCCCCCACCCACTCAGCACAAAGGGATATTTTTGTTCTATTGACGTATTTTTTAAACAGTTTAATTGTGAAATATAACCAAAAATGAGTAAGACAATACCATCAGTATTAGTTAATGCAGGAAGCTTTCTGGCAGCAAGATGAGTAAAGTCATAATCACTGTACCAAACAAGGGCTATTTTGCACTGTTTTAGTCGGTGGTTCCCTGATAGCTCAGTTGGTAAAGAATCCGCCTGCAATGTGGGAGACCTGGGTTTGTTCCCTGAGTTGGGAAGACTCCCTAGAGAAGGGAAAGGCTACCCACTCCAGTATTCTGGCATGGGGAATTCCATGAACTGTATAGTCCATGGGGTCACGAATAGTTGGACATGACTGAGTGACTTTCACTTTAGTCGGTGAAGGAGGAAATTGGTGGGAAGGGACCAAGGGACGATTTCATTTTGACTCTGCTGATCTGCTCCGTGAGTGAAATCAGGTCCTTCTCAAGCATGATATGTCTCAAATTTCCAAGATGTTGCTTTGTAAGTAAATCGGGATGGCAAGTTTTTTATCTAATAAGAGAACTAGACTAAAGTTATCAACAAACACAGCACCTAGACAGGATACCTCTCACTGCACAATTTTCATACAACTTGCTGACTTCAATAGGAGGTTTATTAGATAAGAGAGAAGTTACAGGAGATGAGAAACAAGGTGGATATGTTATGGTTCAAATGGCTTGTATAAAAGGGTTAAATAGGAATGCTTGGTGGAATGCAGTTATAATTTGGCTTTAAAAAATAATTTTCATTGGAGTATGGTTGCTTTACAATGTGTTAATTTCTACTGTACAGTGAAATGAATCAGCCACATATTCACATATATCCCCTCCTTTTAGGATTTCCTTCCCATTCAGGTCCTCACAGAGCATTACGTACTTCCCTGTGCTATACAGTATGTTCTCATTAGTTATCTATTTTATAGTGTCAGTATTATATCCGTGTCAATCCCAATCTTCCAGTTCTTCCCTTCCCTTCTTTCCCTCTTTGGTATCCATACATATGTTCCATAATGTGACTTTTAAGGGCATGTATTCAGAGGTCAGAGTGCTCAATGTAGAGTCTAAGTCCTACAGCTTTTCTGGCTGCATGACACTGGGTGATTAGTATTTTATCCCAGCCTGTTTCCTAAGTTGTCAAATAGGGGTAGTAATACACATATCCGGAGAAGGCAATGGCACCCCACTCAGTGTTCTTGCCTGGAGAATCCCAGGGATGGGGGAGCCTGGTGGGCTGCTGTCTATGGGGTCGAACAGAGTCGGACACGACTGAAGTGACTTAGCATAGCAGCAATACACATATCACATAAAGAATGATACATGTAGGGAGCCCATGTAAAATCTTAGCACAGTGGCTGGCACTTAGTAAGAACTCAGTAAATGCAAGCTGCTCCTGCTGTTACCACCAGTACTATTAGTACAAGCGCTGCTGCTTCTGTGGGGCTTCTCAGAACTCCCAATATAATAATGAGTCCCTGAGTTTATAGAAGAAGCCTGCAGAGCTCAGCCTGTCCAAGACTTACCTAAATCACTAACGCTTTTTCCATAGAACATCTGGCTGGATTCATGTTTTCTGGCCTACCGTTTAGGAAATATTGTGACAGACGTATCCCCATGGGATCCTGACTCATAGTCTTTAACATTTTCTGGAGAAATTCCTCTCACTTCTCTCTACCTACTCAAATTCTCTGCATTCTGTTCAGCTCAACTCCTGTCCTGCCTCCAAGAGCCAGCTCTCACCTCCCTGGTCAGCATTCAGTTCCTTTCTCCGAATTCAGTTGGCCCACGTCATTTGCAATATATGTCTCTTGGATTTTTTCTTGATGTTGGCACTGTTTTCATAGATTTTTTATCACACTTAATTTGTCTTCTCTAACTTTATTTTACATAGTAAGTTTTCAGCTTAGCAACCCTTCACTTCACTGGCTAGTCTTAGATCTGCTGTGCTTGCTCAAGACCTAATTGAGTAAAGGTTTCCTGATGGTTCACCAGGTAAAGAATCTGCCTGCAATGTAGGAGATGCAGGAGATGCCAGTTCAATCCCTGGGTCAGGAAGACCCCTGGAGGAGGAAATGGCAACCCATTCCGGTATTCTTGTCTGGAAAATTCCATGGACAGAGAAGCCTGGCCGGCTACAGTCCATGGGGTCACAAAGAGTCAGACATAACTGAACACACATGAGCATGAGCCATCAGTAAACAGTTGGAGCCTTACACTGTACATTGATTTCCCCTGCAGAGAAGTCTGAAGCCTCACTTGTCACCCTCAACTTCTTCCAGGGCCAGAGTTCTTAGTCTTTAGTCCAGCTGTGTTATCCCCCCTTCTGTTGTCTTTCCTAACCCATAGGACAGTATCTGTCATCAAGCTCAAGTTTGACTGCTCACCTCTCAGAGACAATAATTGAGAAGCAAATGTTGGTAGAAAGGAAAGTTGCTTTAATCAGAAAGTCAGCAATCTAGGGAGAAGGTGGATTCATGTCCCAAGACTCACTCCAAAGATCTGCTCAGCCATGACAATTCTTAAAGGGAGAAAGAGGAAACAGTCTCAGATAGTTATTAAGATTGGCGGTCATAGTCTTCATCATTTTTCCATTGAATGCAGGACTTCTGACTTCTCCAAATAGTCCTTTGGCTGTTGTCTTGCCCGCATGGTCTGACTACAAATTTACGAAGAGGAAAGGGGCTTCCCTGGTAACTCAGATGGTAAAGTATCGGCCTGTAATGCAGGAGATGCAGGTTCACTCCTTGGAGGAAGATCCCCTGGAGTAGGAAATGGCAACCCACTCCAGTATTCTTGCCTGGGGAATTTCACAGACAGAGGAGCCTGGTGGGCTACAGTCCATGGATTGCAAAGAGTCAGACACAACTGAACAACTAACACCAAGGGGAAGACTGTCAGTCATTCTTTAGCTACTTAATTCTTCATTAGTGCTTCTAATCCAGGAAAGAAATCAACAGGTTAGACAAGGCACTGTGTACATTCAGTAAAGCAAAAATCAGGAGTAAAGGTTAAATGTTATCTAGGTTAAATGTTGATCTTATTTTTAGGATTAAGTTCTGAGAAAAACAGAGATGGACAAACAGAAAAACATCAAAAGAGCTGCTTACATATCTACTGTGCAAAAAGCTGATTTGTTGAGGAGACTATATTTGCCTTTTTATTGTGTCTTTTTTTCTGAAGTCAATATTTCATTCTGTTCCTTGGTAATATATATTTTCTCTATCTTTAATTTTATTCTTTTCTTTATATTTCCTAGTGAGGCTTTGATTTATCCACATTTTATTGATTTACTGTGCCTAAAAACTATGTTGATGTAGGGAGTTGATTACAAGAGGAGATGTAATACAAGTTTATTAAAGAGATTAAGAACACAGGCACTTGAACTAAAATAATCTGGCATTAACTCCATCCTTTACTAGCTGTGTGGCCTTGTATAAGTTAATTACACTCTACTACAGTCTTACTTATGAAATGAGCCACCTGGTAGGGTTGCTTTCCACATTAAACAAGACAATGGAAGACTATCCGCAGAGTGCACTCTGGAAGGCTTATAATCATGGTTCAGATTTAAGACACATTGCTGTCATCTGGAGCAGAAGCAGAGGGGGCTTTAGAAGGAGGAAGGATGTGAGCAGGAATTGCAGATGAATAGGGAGAGTTACCGGAGAAGGCAATGGCACCCCACTCCAGTACTCTTGCCTGGAAAATCCCATGGATGGAGGAGCCTGGTAGGCTGCAGTCCATGGGGTCGCAAAGAGTCAGACAGGACTGAGCGACTTCACTTTCACTTTTCACTTTCATGCATTGGAGAAGGAAATGGCAACCCACTCCAGTGTTCTTGCCTGAAGAATCCCAGGGACAGGGGAGCCTGGTGGGCTGCCGTCTCTGGGGTCACACAGAGTCGGACACAACCAGCGACTTAGCAGCAACAGCAGCAAGGAGAGTTGCAAAGATTGGTTCTACTGGGGCAGAGTGAGAGATGAGTTTGGCATCATAGATTGGAGACAAATAGTGGAGGGTTTTAAATCCAAAATTATGGAATTTTAGACAATGGAGAGTCACTAAACATTTCTAAACAAAATAGTAATATGATCTCCTCTGTGTGTTAGGAAGCTACCTATAGGAATACTAAGGAGGATGAATTGGAGCGGAGAGATCAATCAAGAGATTAAGCTCCACCATTCCCTTTTTTTTTTTTTTTTTTCCTGTTTCTGTCCCCCTGCTTCAGTTTCTTTTTAGATAATAGGAGGCAATTTTTCACGCAACTTCCATTGATAATCCTTGATGAGACTCTCCTTGAACTTTTTAATCTTTCTTTATCTGACTAGGCCTATTTAGTTCATCTGGCCCAAAGAATGTGTCCAGAAACAAAACAGATCATACGTTTTCTGTTTTATATGTAAGCCTCAACTCCCATTCTTCAACAGATAGGAATACCAGACCAGCCTGCCTCCTGAGAAATCTGTATGCAGGTCAAGAAACACCAGTTAGAGCCGGACATGGAACAAAGGTCTGATTCCAAATTGGGAAAGGAGTATGTCAAGGCTGTATATTGTCACCCTGCTTATTTAACTTACATGCAGAGTTAATGTGAAATGCTGGGCTGGATGAATCACAAGCTGAAATCAAGATTGCTGGGAGAAATACCAATAACCTCAGATATGCAGATGACACCACCCTTATGGCAGAAAGTGAAGAGGAACTAAAGAGCCTCTTAATGAAGGTGAAAGAGAAGAGTGAAAAAGTTGGCTCAAAACTCAACATTCAGAAAGCTAAGATCATGGCATCTGGTACTATCACTTCATGTCAAATTCATTGGGAAACAACGGAAACAGTGACAGACTTTATTTTCTTGGGCTCCAAAAGCACTGAAGCTGGTGACTGCAGACATGAAATTAAAAGATGTTTGCTCCTTAGAAGAAAAGCTATGACAAACCTAGGCAGTGTATTAAAAAGCAGAGACGTTACTTTGCCTGAAAACGTCCATCTAGTCAAAGCTATGGTTTTTCCAGTAGTCATGTATGGATGTGGAATTTGGACCACAAAGAAGGCCGGATGCCAAAGAATTCAAGCTTTTGAGCTGTAGCATTGGAGAAGACTCTTGAGAGTCCCTTGGTTTGCAAGGAGATCAAATCAGTCAATCCTAAATGAAATCAACCCTGAATATTCATTAGAAGGACTGATGCTGAAGCTGACGCTCCAATGCTCTGGTCACCTGATGAGAGGAGTCAACTCATTAGACAGGACCCTGATGTTGGGAAAGACTGAAGACAGGAGGAGAAGGGGAGGACAGAGGACGAGATGTTTGGATGGCATCACCAACTTAATGGACATGAGTATGAGCAAGCTCCGGGAGGTGGTGAAGGACAGGAAAGCCTGGCGTGCTGCAGTCCATGGGGTCACAAAGAATCAGACAAGACTGAATGAGAACAACATTTCCCAAAGCTGCTGTCCACTACTATAACTTTGCTTCAGAGAATCACCACTCCTTTCTTCCAGTCTGTGCCATGTGTTCTCAGTTGAGTGCTGAATTCCAAGGGTAAGTGCTTTATTTATACATGAACTAGAAAATGGATAGTAAGAAAGATTTCAATAACTATCAGCCCCTTGGTTACAACAGATTCTTAACCTCAGGAAGCAGAACTGCATTCTGTTCTGAAGTCCTCTGAAAACAAAAATATATTTACACCAGATGAGGTTGCCCAATGCAAACCTTCAATCCAGTTAGATGCACAGGAGTGTCTACTGATGACCTTTCAGCTGCTTGTCAGCACCTTCCTATTAAACTCTCAGTCTGCTTAAAATAGAGCACCAATACCTCTGGGCACCTCGATTTTTGAAAAGCAAACTAAGCCATCAGATAAGACCATGGAGACCTGGGCTTTATCTAATGCTACACACTCTTTTTAAAATTGATTCACTTTTCTGCCAACCCAAAATGTCCATGAAATAGCCTAGCTGCTGCTACAAGAACAATTATTATTCCACCTGAGGTGACTCGTATGGTCTCAAGGCCTTGCAAACCTCCATTTATACTGAAGATGGGTTGGAGATAAAGCAGACACGAGTTGGCACTTCAGGCAGACAATGATTGTCAGACATGCCACATTGTGACAGCTGGAGAACAGCCCCATGGCCTGATGGAAGAAGACACTTCCATATTTCCTGGAGATCAGCATGCATGGAAATGTGCTAAATTTTGTCCTAACAGAAATACCATAAGGGTACAAAAGGCCTTCGAATCAGAATTGTCTGAATTTTCAAACTGAAAGACTTGATGTTTATAAGCAAACATGGAAGCCTTGTGGAAACTTCAATTCACCTGCTGTATCTCTCCCTATAATCTAATGCCAAGGTTCAATTAACTGTAATTCATGGTGTACATAATTGCAACTCATCCAGAAGAGATTATTTTTTTGAGAGCTTCAAAATGAGAAAATGTGCACATTCCTTTACAGGTTTCATTGAAAGAAAGTTGATTTAAATAAATCCACAGGCACATATACTGTAGTGATTGATTTACCCCAAACAAAATGTACTATTGACATCTGTAGAATATACATAGTAATTTATTTCTCAGATTACTATTATCTCATTAGTGATGTCATGAACTACAAGTAGAAATATCATTTGAGTCACCATTTTGCAATTTCTCTATAAAATTCCAGTTCATGTTTGGATTTATAAGACAAAAATGTGTTTTTAAGTCTGAACTAGATATATTTGTATTGTCTGGTTACAAATTAGTTCCCAGTGATTCATGAGGTCATCACAGGAAAATGTGAGGGATCCCTTTGGGGTATCATAATACTCTAACAGGGAAATAAGTATTAACATCTGAAGCCATAAGAGCAGGGACATCTATATTTCAAGGAAAACCTGACACCGGAAATTTCAATCCTATCATAAAAATGAGTTGCAACAAAATTACTCTCCAGGGTCACTGAAGAGTATCTCTGTGAGATAACTGAATTAGCCACTCAGAATGTTAAAGACAAAGGTGGATCTTGTTCAATCAAAATGTTTATTCTGCTTATTAGTCCAGCTGAACACTTCTGTGAAATCAAAACAGTGTAAATGTTTGAACTAAATTTCAATTCAGTCAGAATGATCAATCTTTAGGCTTATGTTTCACACACAAACAATAAAAATAATAAATTGTCTCTTATATGTATGAGTCTGGACACAAAAGGTAAGGGCAGAATTACATCAAGTTTTTGACTTTGATTTCAGTGAGTCACACAAATCTCTGTCACAAAATGGAGAATCATAAGTAAGTTCATTGCAGATAAATGATTTCAGAGCAGCCAATACTCATTCTGCCCAAATTGCTGAGTTCCCAGATTATCTGCAGCCTTGACCTTGCCTCTGAGGGTTTACTTGGGTCTTGAGAGAGGGGACAGGCCTCCCACTATGGAGAAAAATAAACCAAGTCAGTTGGTTTAGATTTAGGTCTTAAAAAGTTCAAAGGTCTTCTGTGGCACTTAGGGAATTCCCAGCCCATTCTAGATTTGAGCCTTCGAAATATTGAAGGGTCCATCTGGTCACTGGATGAGAGCCATGGGAACTTACAACCAAAGGCTACCAGGAAGTACCCTAGAAAAGACTCTAAATTTGGTTTTCATCAATCTGAATCTCAGTGACCTGTTTCTACTTTTAGCACAGAAAGCTGACCAAATTAGAATGTTATTACTAGCAATCAAAGCAGTTTTTAAAATTATTATTATTATTGCATTTTGGAGAAGGCAATGGCACCCCACTCCAGTACTCTTGCCTGGAAGATCCCATGGACGGAGGAGCCTGGTGGGCTGCAGTCCATGGGGTCGCTAAGAGTCAGACACGACTGAGAGACTTCACTTTCACTTTTCACTTGCATGCATTGGAGAAGGAAATGGCAACCCACCCCAGTGTTCTTGCCTGGAGAATCCCAGGGACGGGGGAGTCTGGTGGGCTGCCGTCTATGGGGTCGCACAGAGTCGGACACGACTGAAGCGACTTAGCAGCAGCAGCAGCAGCATTACTGCATTTTGGACTTCGGCTTCTGCCAAGGATTAGATGCTGAATTGAAATTAACCTCTCCTTTGCCCACAATCCAAGTGTACTTTGTTTCTATAACTTATGAATTACTCATTACAGTCTGCACTCATTAGCTTAGAAACATAGATCTGCCTGTATAGTTCTTCAAACCTTCAATATTTCTTGGCTTCATATTTAATATACTTCCTTCAATATTTTTTGGCTTCATATTTAATACACTTCCTTCAATATTTCTTGGCTTGGTATTTAATATACTTCTTAATCTGGCCTAAGCTTATACCTTTACCATCTCTTTTCACTTTTCTCAACACAAACTTGATTTCTTAGCTGTATCAGATTATTTGCTGTTTGCAAATGATGTTTTTTGATGCCTTTGCTTGCATTGTTCTCTCTGTCATTGTCCATCTCATCACTGATATTCATCTTTCAAAGTCTATCACAAATGTTATCTACCTCCATACACATTTTCTCAACTCTCAGAGACAAAATTAATGACCTCCCTAGCATGGTCACTTTAATGCTTCACACTTCTTCTATGGCCACTCAGTCATAGTAGCACTTTCCATATAAAAACTAGTGAGATAGGAGAGCTTATTATTTCCTGTGCTGAAAATTGTATTATTTGAGTTCTGATAACATATCCTTGGGTAGGAAGTGGTCCCGGTGAACCTGAGAGGTGGAGAGGTCTGAAAGTTCCTTCATGTTCATGATGAGTCATGTAAATAATTGTAAATGAGATGCATAGGAAGACAGAGCTAGGGGCTAAAACTTTCTACAAACGAGAAGAATGATCAGGAGGTTGTAGATGACCACACCAATTGAGCGCAAGAGTGACATATTTGCATGATGTGAGTTTCAAGAAAGGAGCTGTTTCGGCAAGAAATGGGGCATAGTATTGGACTAGAAGTGGCAATGAGAGTCAGAAAGGACATTCCAACATATGAGTGAGGCAATAGAAGTCTCCTCCACGTCAGCAGTCTTCAAAGCAGTACTTTGAGGACAATTGGGTTTTAGTTAAGACAAGAAATGAGAAGAATGTTCTGAGAAAGGATGATGGGTAGGGAGGAATATTTAACTGACCAAGGTTTGAGAGGGAGGGGAAAAGAGAGGGATGGGTCAGATTAAATGCACCAACCAGGATAAAGACAGTGTCTGGGTTGGTAGAGTAGACTTTAAATGGCAATGAAGAGTATGGTGGTATGAGGCATAGCATGTTGGTCTTGCTAAGTACCTGGACAGCTGGACAAATTACCATGATTTAAAAAGCTTTCCTCTGTGCTATGATGGCTCACAGAACCAGGGCTGTCTGTGACTTCTTGGAGGTTGATGATTTATGTGGTCTAGAACTTAATCCTGGGTTTGCCTTGGGGTGTGTACAAATGCAGGCCAGTGGTGCACCTCGCTGGACTTCTATCCCCTTGCATATAATACAAGGAGATTAGATCTAATAATCGTGGAGCTTGACTCTAGCTATTAGTCTACAAAAAGTTTTGTTTATGTTTCAGTGATTTTAGGCAGTCTATGTCTCTTAAGTTAATTTAACAATTGAAAGAGGGCTACTTCCTAAAGACTAAAAGAAGAATATATTATTTTCTTCACTTTCATGCAGGAAGAATTTATTACGCACTGATTTTGTGTCTCACTCGATGTGCTATGAAGAAATGTATATATTCTTTGCCCTGGAAGATCTTTCAAACTACTGGGAGCCATGACATATGCTCAGAAATAAATGGTGAATGCTGAAGACATATGCCTTCATGCAAGCTTTTAAAATGAGACTCCCCTCACCATGGTCCACTTCTTGCTTAGACAAATCGCTTAGCATTCACCATTTTTATTTGTCCTTCAATATCTTGTAGGGTTAATTGGGAAGTTCATGACCTTACGTCTAAAGTTCTTGAAGATTCTAGTGATAAGGTCGGATTTAAAGTGTCTTGATGTTCAAGCTGGTTTTAGAAAAGGCAGAGGAACCAGAGATCAAATTGCCAACAGCCACTGGATCATCGAAAAAGCAAGAGAGTTCCAGAAAAACATCTATTTCTGCTTAATTGACTATGCCAAAGCCTTTGACTGTGTGGATCACAATAAACTGTGGAAAATTCTGAAAGAGATGGGAAACCAGACCACCTGATCTGCCTCTTGAGAAATTTGTATGCAGGTCAGGAAGCAACAGTTAGAACTGGACATGGAACAACAGACTGGTTCCAAATAGGAAAAGGAGTACGTCAAGGCTGTATATTGTCACCCTGCTTATTTAACTTCTATGCAGAGTACATCATGAGAAATGCTGGACTGGAAGCAGCACAAGCTGGAATCAAGTTTTCCGGGAGAAATATCAATAACCTCAGATATGCAGATGACACCACCCTTATGGCAGAAAGTGAAGAGGAACTCAAAAGCCTCTTGATGAAGGTGAAAGAGGAGAGTGACAAAGTTGGCTTAAAGCTCAACATTCAGAAAACGAAGATCATGGCATCTGGTCCCATTACTTCATGGGAAATAGATGGGGAAACAGTGTCAGACTTTATTTTTTGGGGCTCCAAAATCACTGCAGATGGTGACTGTAGCCATGAAATTCAAAGACGCTTACTCCTTGGAAGGAAAGTTATGACCAACCTAGATAGCATCTTCAAAAGCAGAGACATTACTTTGCCAACAAAGGTCCGTCTAGTCAAGGCTATGGTTTTTCCTGTGGTCATGTATGGATGTGAGAGTTGGACTGTGAAGAAGGCTAAGCACCGAAGAATTGATGCTTTTGAACTGTGGTGTTAGAGAAGACTCTTGAGAGTCCCTTGGACTGCAAGGAGATCCAACCAGTCCATTCTGAAGGAGATCAGCCCTGGGATTTCTTTGGAAGGAATGATGCTAAGGCTGAAACTCCAGTACTTTGGCCACCTCATGCGAAGAGTTGACTCATTGGAAAAGACTCTGATGCTGGGAGGGATTGGGGACAGGAGGAGAAGGGGACGACAGAGGATGATATGGCTGGATGGCATCACTGAGTGGATGGACGTGAGTCTAAGTGAACTCTGGGAGTTGGTGATGGACAGGGAGGCCTGGCGTGCTGTGATTCATGGGGTCGCAAAGAGTCGGACACGACTGAGCGACTGAACTGAATTGGCCTCAAGAGAATACAATTTTAATACCAGAGGCAGAGGTGGTGAAATACACACATAGCTTCCTCCTCTCCTTTCCTTTAAACAGTTTATTTTCCTCTGAGAAAATCCGGAAGTAGGAAATGAGAAGATATTTCTTGGTTCCTGTTCCAGGTGGAGGAAAACATTCAGGTAGCTTGCAGCTGATTGATTCCAAGAACTGCTGCTTAGGTGACCAGGCACCTTGCTACTATCAAATCATAGCAGAGAAGCCTTAGACAGGGGTCATGAGACTTCTGTTTTAAATTTTGCTCAGACACTAATTCATTGAGTGATCTATGAAAAGTCACTTCTTGAAACTGGTCTTTCTCCCTTGGGAAAGTGAGAGATTTGGGATAGAGATTTTATAACCCTTTCCAGCTTAAATGTCTATTGTTCCAAAAGTCCACCTTTGAAGTGCTGGGATCAGTAGGCAACTGGCTTTTAGGTGTTTGAATGCCTTGGCATTCTGAGAACAGCTGATATATTGGATCATGTTCATTCAAATTCAAAATTCATTTTTTAATTGTAAAATTTTGTTCAGATATATTTTGAAATGATTTTTGTTCCTCTGCCTAGACAAATGTCTCTGGAAAGGGATAGAGCTGATAATTTAATGATACTGATAATTTATGCATAAAGTAGTTTTGTTTTGTTTGAAAACACATCCTTGAATCCCTGGAAACCTGAGGCAGAAAATGTAATATGTCTCAGAACAGACTCCAGATGAGTTCAAGACCATCCAGCTATGAGGACATATGTGTTTGTATTTTAAACCAATTTTTCTTGGAGTATAGTTGATTTACCATGTTGTGTTAGTTTCTGCTGTACAGCCAAGTGAATCAGTTATATGTATATATATATTCACTCTTTTGTAGATTCTCTTCCCATATAGGTCATTACAGAGTACCGAGTACACTTCCCCGTACTGTGCCATTCAACACCTCGTGGTTTGCCATATCCCACAGGGCACCAACTGGTAATCTCTGGTTAGGAAAATACTGCTAGTGAATGAGGTTGTCTCTCTGGGTTACAAAGAAAGAGGCTGTGTCACAATCTGGCCATTTCTAATAAATGGTTGTTCTAATTCATTTACTTTACCATTGCAGCTATGTGTACAGTTGTTTGTACTGTTTCTGTGTGACTTTAAGAAGTTATTTAATTGCTTAGAACTTTCTTTCCTTCATTTGTTTAAGTAAGCACATCAACTTCACGGAGTTGTTGTGAGAGTTTTATAGATGATGTTTGAGAAAACATATTTTAAACTGTTAAACACCATTGACATGTGAGTTATTGTATCCAATTGGACAAGTAATGACCAAAACAAATTTATTTTGCTTTTGTAAGCCCTCAAAGACAATAATTTTTTCTACACCAGATTTTTTTCTCATCATTGTTTTGCAAAGTGTAATCTACTCCATCTACTTTTGGTAAATTTGCCAATTTGGTAGCTTTGGATCAGATTGGACAAATTTTCTGTAAATCCATTCTGAGCAGGACCCTGTTATTGTTGGAAGCCCAGATTATTAATTGATGCTTGCAGCTGCCAAGACTTTACCACAATTGGAGAAATAACTGTGGAAATTAAACTCACACCTGAATTCCCTTAGATTTGTTCATTTAAATCTGATCCTCAAAGTATTTGTTTTACTCATTATGCTACCTAATTTGCCAAAAATAAATCAGGAGCCAGTCAACACTCAAATCCTGGGGTAATTGGAGTTTTCAGTGTCAGCAGTAATACCTGCTAGTTCTGCAAGTGTGGAGTATGTGTGTGTGTGTGTGTGTGTCGGAAATATGAACTAAGAGGATTCCTTTTGCCTGCAATTGCAAATAGTATTTGGGAGTATTTTCAGCTCATCTGGAAATGGATTTGAAATGCTAAAATCTAGTAAAAATAAAAGGCTGTTTGTTTTCAAATACCAGTCTTACCAGAAGAAAACAGGATGCTTTCAAATGTTAATCTTACCTGAAGAAATGGACTGGAGGAATATATCCTAACTTATTGTCATAGAAATATGGGTAGTATCTTTCAAAATTAATGTATGCTTCTGATGCAACAACCTTAGGGGACAAGTAAGTGTGTGAATACAGCCATTAGAATAAGATGGAATAACATTATTCTGACATTAGTTACTTAATGATTCTTTATAAGAGCACGTAAAGGAACAAACAGGCTTCCCTGGTGGCTCAGACAGTAAATAATCTGCCCACAATGTGGGAGACCTGGGTTTGATCCCTGGGTTGGGAAGGTCCCCTAGAAGAAGCCATGGCAACCCACTCCAGTATTCTTGCCTGGAGAATCCCTGTGGACAGAGGAGCCTAGAGGGCTACAGTCCATCGGGTTACAAAGAGTTGGACATGACTAAGCACAGCACAGCACAAAGGAACAAACAGACGACATGAGACAGATTTCATTGTTTTGACTTGATAGTCAGCAATGGTACCCTGACTGCTTGAAATCTGTGTAGTATTTTGTTGTGAATAACAAAATGTTATTTTATTATTTTTATTTTATAATTATTATTTTTATGTTATAATAATTATAATGTTATAATTATTATTTTATGTCAGGAAATAAATAAGAGGTGAGGATTCAGGCAAGTAAAATTCTCACTTACTCAGTAAAAATTGTTTACGTATTGGAGGTTAGGGAGCCTGCTTCTTATTTAGGGCTCTGAACAGAGGGAACTTCACAAAGAGAATGACAGGCAGGGGATCATTCATTTCTGCCCTGTACTTTGTGAACTGGTTCTGTACTGGTGGTTTCTCCTCACTGATTCACCTAGTCACCAGCAGAGATGATGGAACAGCAGAGAAGTTGGGAGAATGGCTAAGGATTCTGTGAGTGCTCAGTCACTTCAGTGGTGTCTGACTCTCTGTGACCCTATGGACTGTAGCCCACCAGGCTCCTCTGTCCATGGGTTGCCATGTCCCCCTCTGGGGGATCTTCCCTACCAGGGATTGAACCTGTGTCTCTTGTGTCTCCTGCTCTGCAGGCTGATTCTTTGCCGCTGAGCCATCAGGGAAGCCCAAGGATTCTGACTTGTGGGGTTTTCCCTTGTACCACCGAAGAATTCTCATATACCAGCTGAGCATCCTACAATTCATCTCAACTCAACTCAATAGCTATGATCAGCTGCCACAGGTTAAGGGCTCAGTCTCACAAGACTGCCCTCCACTTCAGAAAGAGTGAATGTGTTAGTCTCTCAGTCATGTCAGATTCTTTATGACCCCATGGACTATAGCCCTCCAGGCTCCTCTGTCCTTGGAATTCACCAGGCAAGAACACTGGAGTGGGTTGCCATTCCCTTTTCCAGGGCAGCTTCCTGACTCAGGGATCAAACCAGGCTCTCCTGGATTGCAGGTGGATTCTTTACCATTTGAGACCAGGGGAGCCTTATGAGCCACCAAGGAGATGGCCATCACAAATCCAGGTTGTTATCTGTACTTCTGACTGGTGGGTTATAAATGTGAAGTTCCCACAACCCCTTCTTGGGTTGATTAATTTGCTAGAACGGCTTACAGACTCAGGAAACCAGTTTGCTCACTAGATCATCCATTTACTACAAAGAATATTAATCAACCTTCAGATAAAGAGATACTTAGGGTGAGGTCCTGAACAAAGGAACTTCTGTTCCTATGGAGTTTGGGGCCTAACACAATGGTACATAGAAGCATTCTCGTTCCCCAACCTGGAAACTCTTAGAACCCAGATTTTTTGGTTTTAATGGTCTCATTACACAGGCCTGATTAATTACATCATTGACTGTTGGTAATAATTCAATTTCAATCCCTCTCCCCTTCCCCAGGCCTCAGGGGGTGAGACTGAAAGTTCCAGTTCACAAATTACATGTTGGTTCCTTTGATGACCAGCCCAGTTTTAGGTGGGGTCTAAAAGTCATCTCATTCACCAAATAAAGGACATCTTCATGATTTTTATCACTTAGGGAACCTGAAAAGTTTTAGGAGCTCTGTGTCTGAAAAGAAGACAATGATACAGTGTATATTTCATACCATCACCCTGGGCCTAGGGTCTTGAGTATATCATAGGTGAACAAAAGGAGAGGAGATGGGCACTGTGGAGCAATGACCTTGAACCCCAGTAAAGTGGCCCAGCTGTGGTTGGGATGACACCAGTAACCTTGGCTACTTTTCCCTGGGGGAGGAAAGAGATGAGTGGAAAGCCAGAAACAGGGCCTATGCTCAGGCCAGTGCCAACTGTGGGGGATAGGAGGGATGGCAGAGACCCCCCTGAGCACTCTGGAAGAGACAGAAATACTCAAGAAAATGTCTCTGCCTTAAAGAAGCTAATCAACCTGTGAAAGCAAACACCACATTTTTTTTTTTTTTTTTGCACAGAATGAAGACAAAGAAATTCCTATACATTCTAAAAGATAGCATCCAAGAAAAATGTCTGTTTATATTTACATGCTTTAAATCAAAGTCTTTAAGAGGGATTGGAGGAAATTCTTAGTGGACAGGTTGGCATTTGGAGAGATATATGAATATGTGCTTCTGCCATCATCTCCAATTTGGTTCCAAGATAAGGAAAGTATTTTCTGCAACAAAATCAATGGATTGATTCTGATAATGAGATATAATATTTAAAATGAGGACAGACTTAAATATTACAACCTGGTTGACCTCTTTTTTTCCCCATAGAACATGACCGGCAGCAGCTAAACCAGGACCCTGCCCCTGCCCAGCTGTTATCTCCAGTTATTTATTTCAGCAGATTAATGCAGAGAACTGTTGCCCTGTTATTAGAAATGGAATGGTGATTTTAATAGAAGTCTTCATTGACACCCAAACTCAGATAGCATAATATGAAATGTTGTGATCCTCTAAGTGATTACTGTGGTTCAAAATCAAGTATCTGTAAGATTTTCTGAATCCTTTCATTTTCATCCAACTATCTGGTTGTCATATTGATATTGGGTATAATTAAATGGCAGTGTTCTGTGCTGCTTTCCACAAGGAGTCTGTTGCCTAGAATATATAGGAATTGTGAGGCAGCGTGATGTTTCTGCCAAATGTGGAAGTGTTTTTAGATCAGACAAAGCAGACAGAGGCTCTTAATCCTATTGGAGTTTAAAGATTGTCCCATGCCAAGTGCCCTGTCCTCTCGGCTTTCCACTCTGTGCAGGGAATGCTGAAGCCCCCATCCTCACCCCAGACCTCCACAGTGAATGATAAAAATCACTGAGATGATTCATGCTGAAGCCTCACACACCTGTAACGAGCAGGGCACACTGAAAGGAATTAAGCATCTCTGCAGAAACTCACTGAGGCAAAATCATTTTTCAAAGATTGTTTGGAGACACTGTGACCTCAGAGTAATGGCCTTCCCGATGGAAGAAGCAACCCAGGACATGAGGGAAAACAGGGACTCTGGAGAGCAGACAGAACAATGAAAAATTAGCTAGGGAGGATCACCACTAAAATGAGTGAGGAAGAACCAGAGATTCTTGTTAAAATCCACCATACACTCTAATTATGTCAATTTTGTCTATTTTTCATTGAGTGTAGATTTTTTCACTGTCAGCAAAAACTTTTGATATCTTTAAAAGACCGAGTTAAAAACTTCTTCCAGGGTTAGTGAAAGGGGACACTTTCCCCAAGACCTCTGTCCATTAAGAGACAAGACATGATGCCTATAGTTGGCAAAGCCGGCTAAGCAGCTCCCTTAGAGCAGGGGTCCCCAACCTCTGGGATCTAATGCCTGATGATCTGAGGTGGAACTGATGTAATAATAATAATAGAAATAAATTGCACAATAAATGTAATGCTCTTGAATCATCCCCAAACCATCCCTCTACCTGGGTCCGTGGAAAAAATTGTCTTCACGAAACTGGTCCCTGATGCCAGGGACCAAAAAAGTTGAGGACCTCAAAAAAGTTGAGGACCATTACATTAGAGAATTCTGACTTAATGAAGTTTCCAGAAATGTAGGGAGAACAGAGGTCAGCAAGCTATGGCCTGGGGGCCAAATCTATCTTAAACAAAGTTTAATCAGAACACACCCATCCTCATTTATTTGTGTATTGTCCATGGCTGTCTTTGTGCTATGATAGCCAAGTTGAATAGGTATGGCAAAAATCATATGACCCACAAACCTGAAAATATTTCCGTCTGACCCTTTCTAGTAAAAGTCTGCAACCCCTTGTGATTGACTCACACAAAACATTGCTTGTCATAAGCATCTACAATTAGAACCATAGACATCTATCTGTTCATTGTTTTCTGTTCATTTGCAAACATTCACTGGGCACCGACTATGTGTCCCACTCTTCTGGGATGCTTAAATGACTGAAAAAGACAAAAATTCCTTTCTTCATGGTGCTTACTTTCTCGTGGGGAGAGATAGACCATAAATAATAAACAAAATAAAAGTGACATTATTTGCGAAGTGCTGAGGCAAATAAGAGGAGAAGGCAATGGCACCCCACTCCAGTACTCTTGCCTGGAAAATCCCATGGACGGAGGAGCCTGGTAGGTTGCAGTCTATGGGGTCGCTCAGAGTCGGACACGACTGAGCCACTTCACTTTCACTTTTCACTTGCATGCATTGGAGAAGGAAATGGCAACCCACTCCAGTGTTCTTGCCTGAAGAATCCCAGGGACGGCGGAGCCTGGTGGGCTGCCGTCTCTGGGGTCACACAGAGTTGGACACGACCGAAGCGACTTAGCAGCAGCAGTAGCAGCAGAGGCAAATAAGAGAGCAGGTATACAAGGATGGGAACCCTTGGAAAGCGCTGCACATTGTGGAAGCCTGTTTGAGAAGGTGACATCTGAATGAAGACGTGAAGGAACTCAAGGCTGCAGATCTGGAGGTAAAGTGTTTCAGACCAGGGAGCAGCCAGTGTGAAACTCTGAGTAACAGCTTATGGGACCACAGGCTGGCTTTCCAGATGTGTGCAAATAATCTCCAAAGTTCACCCCCTAAACCCAAGCTAATTTTAATGACTCCTGAAGATTTTGATCTAGAAAGTCTAGGGTGGGGACCGGAAATTTGTATTCTGTGAAATGGGGGAGCATTTTTATTTTTTCAGGTGTCTCATTTTGGGAATCACTATCTAAATCAAAATCAGAGTGCCCTCCAAATATGCTGAGTGTCATTCAGCCTCTGCTTAAACATTTCCAGTAATGGGAAGCTATCAACTCTTTGAGAGAGTTCATTCCATAAAACATTTATAACATTTAATTAATTTATTCATTTATTCAACAAAAGATGTGTAGCCTTCCTACTGTGAGTCAGGTACCAGGGATATGAGCAAACACGTTCTGTGTCTTCATTGTTTATTTTGCTTGTCTGTTTCCAATTGCAAAATGTATATGGTATTTTAATTTTAGACAGATTGGGGAAAAAAATAAAACACATAAGAAAAAAGTTACTCTTTATCTTACAAGTAGCAATGTTAGGATTTTGATATTTTTCATTTTTTTCTCTCTAGATTTAAAAATTTGAGCTCCCTTTTTCAACTAATAGTTCGTTATGAATATTTCTGTTTGTACAAAATTTTTTTGTTATGTGCTTTTAAAATAACAGTTTAGTATTCTATTTTAGATACATATATATTCCATATGTACACACTAGTGGAATATATATATATATATATATATAATGGCTATTTAGGTTGTCTCAGAATGTACACTACTACCCAAAACTCTGCAATTAATTAATTAATTTTATTTTAAGTTTTTTCCAGCATTTCTAGTTATGTAGGTAAATAAATGTCTACAGGTGGAATTTCTGAATTAAAAGATATAGACTCTTAAGTCTTTTGAATACTTTGCCAAATTGCCTCTCCAGAAAGAATGATACAATTTCCACCTCCATTTCAATTATATAAAAATATTCATATTTTCATACCCCTGGCAATACTTGTATTTTATTCTTTTTATTAAAAAGCTATAATTACTAGAAAGTTCTTTTTTTATGCTGAGCTCAATTTTGCCTATTCAAATCTTCAATCTATTGATTTGACTTTTGTCTCCTGGAGTTTTGTGGGTAAGTTCAACCCCCATTCTTTAAAATGAAATCTCAAATATTTAAAAATAATGATCATGCCTCTACTGTACTCTGACTCCAGTTAGATAATTATTCCTTTCACCCACTTTCTAGACTCTCCGTGGTTCTGGTCTCACTGTTCTAGGTAAGCCTTTGTTAATCAGTCTTTCTCTTAAAATGTGGTGACAAGGATTAACTGAAGACTGTCACTGAAAAACACTGACTTCTTTGTTTTGAGCAGGAGTCTTCTAATTGGTGTAGGCAAGGTAGGCATTAGTGTTTCTTGGCAAACACGCCATCCTTTTGGCTCTTACAGAGATTGATATGAACCAAAATTCCTAAGCATTTTTTATAAACAATCTCGTTGTCATATCAGGCATCTGCTGTACTTCACTGCTGTAGTTGTTTTCTGAGACCCAACTGAAGGACTTTAATAAAAATCAGCACAACCATTAATTCTAACTTGTCAAGTTCTTTTGAAAGCTGATTTCATCACCAGATGTGTATCCTATACAAACTCGATAAAGATATCTCTTGACTTGTAATTAAGAAAAATACAAGCTCATGTCTATTGCAGAATCCTGCCGCACCGTATTAGTCTGTATTGATCCATTAATCAAACAGACTCTGGGTATAACACTGAGTCCAGTCAGGCTACTTGAAGCTCATCCAGTGTGTGTGTGTGTGTGTGTGTGTGTGTGCGCGTGCATGTGCACCGGGGCATGTGTGTGTGTACGGTATTCCCATTGCTAAGGATGGACAGGGAAACTCTCTAAAAAAAACCACAAACAAAATATTTTATATGTGCTGAAATCAATGCATGGTATTTCCTTGACCCTCCAGCCTATGATTACTTCTTTTTTTCACCCTCCAGCCTATGATTACTTCTTTTTTTCCTAAAATGGAAATTAGTTTGGCATAAAGAGTCAGTTATCCATATTGCATCTTTGATTTCAGCTTTACTTCAGAATGGTTAGGGTCAACATCAAACTAAGCTTGATGCAGTTTCTAGTTATAACTTTATTTCTCTATTTTGAAACATTGGAATATTTGCCCGTATCTTATCCACTGGAAGCTCTTGCTTTTGTACAAAATTAAGAATTGTGTCTTTTTCCCCTTTCTATTTTTCAGCTTGCTTGGTGTATAGCTTATTTGGATCTGAGGGCTTTTATTCATTTCAAGCAAAGAGACTTTTTTCCTATCCTCTAGATCTTCTAGTACCTTTAATTTCAGTTTCCCGATAACTTCACGTGGTACCTACACTTTCCAATTTGAAAGTCATTCTGCTTGATGGAGATGATTTTAAGTAGGACTTGAATGCATGTGCTTTTGTATTATTTGTTAACAATGTGTTATATATCTCCATTTGTAGATTTAAGCCTTTCTCATTTTAATATAATTTTAATGATACAATTCATTATTCTTGACACTTCTGCCACATCTGTTTTTAACATATATGTGAAATGAATTGCCCTATCATAGTTGATCTCTACATGCCAAACAATTCAGATTATTGCAAAACTAGTTTAGCTCTGGTGATATTTATATGTGAATAGATCAGTAGTTAACTCAGGCTTGCTTTCTTACATGTGTGCTGCTTTTAAATAGTTTCAAAGCATTTTGTACTTTTTATCTTAAAACCTATATCCAGTCATAAAATTAGATGGATCATGTCTAGCTTTATACCATTTATACTGTTCAGTATAAAAAGACAAAAGGATATGACACCAAAAGATGAGCCCCCCTTCCCTCAACAAGGTCGGATGGCATCCAATATGCTACTGGGAAGAGCAGAGGGGGCGATTACTAATATCTCCAGAAAGAATGAAGCGGCTGGGCTAAAGTGGGAATGACACTCAGTTTCAAATGTGTCTGGTGGTAAAAGTAAAATCCAGTGCTGTAAAGAACAGTACTGTATGGGAACCTGGAATGTTAAGTCTTTGAATAAAAGTAAATTGGATGTGGCCAAGCAAGAAATGGCAAAAGTAAATATCAACATCTTAGGAATCAGTGAGGTAAAATGGACCGGAATGGGTGAATTTAATTTAGATGATCATTATATTGACTATTGTGGGCAAGAATCCCATAGAAGAAATGGCGCATAGTAAACAAAAGAGTCCGAAATTCAGTACTTGGGTTCAACCTCAAAAACAACAGAATGACCTTGGTTTGTTTCGAAGGCAAACCATTCAACATCACAGTAATTCAAATCTATACTCCAACCACTGATGCTGAAGAAGCTAAAGTTGATCAGCTCTATGAAGACTTCCAAGTCCTTCTAGAACTAACACCAAAGAAAGATGTCCTTTTCATTATAGGGAATTGAAATGCAAAAGTAGGAAGTCAAGAGATACCTGGAGTAACAGGCAAATTTGGCCTTGGGGTACAAGATGAAGCAGGGCAAAGGCTTACAGAGTTTTGCCAAGAGAATGCACCAGTCATAGCAAACATTCTTTTCTAATAACACAAGAGACAACTCTACATACAGCCATCACAGAATGATCAATACCCAAATCAGATTGATTACATTCTTTGTAGCCAAAGATGGAAAAACTCTATACAGTGAGCAAAAACAAGACCTGGAGCTGACCGTGGCTAATTATCAGCTCCTTATAGCAAAATTGAGACTTAAGCTAAAGAAAGTGGGGGAAATCACTAGGCCATTCAGGTATGACCTAAATCAAATCCCTTATGATTATACAGTGGAGGTGACGAATAGGTTCAAGGGATTAGATCTGGTAGAGTGCCTGAAGAACTATGGACAGAGGTGGTGGCTCAGATCAGACATGAACTTGGGTGAACTCCAGGAGATAGAGGGACAGGGAGGCCTGGCATGCTGCAGTCCATGGGGTTGCAGAGTTGGACACAACTTAGCGAGTGAACAACAACAAACTCTCATTTACTTGTTGGCCTATGCAGTATCAGGTGGTGATGAATCAGTTCAGTCAGTTCAGTTCAGTCACTCAGTCGTGTCCGACTCTTTGCAACCCCATGAATCACAGCACACCAGGCCTCCCTGTCCATCACCAACTCCCGGAGTTCACTCAGACTCACGTCCATCGAGTCAGTGATGCCATCCAGCCATCTCATCCTCTGTCGTCCCCTTCTCCTCCTGCCCCCAATCCCTCCCAGCATGGAGACAATTGAATTTTCTTAAGGATAAGAATTATGTATATGTATATGTGTGTGTATATGTATGAAGATGAATAAATCCTTTCTCTGTGCTCCTTATTTGGCAGTTACCATATTTTCTACAGAACTTAAAATATATATAAAACAAAACTAATTGGTTTTTTTACTAAATATAGGAAAGGAAATTCAACCATTTCAATGTGAGAGTCATCTTAAAATAAAATAATGTAATATTTGACTATAGTTTTTTCCTAGGGTGATCCACCATTCCTATTTGCTAGAAACTGGGTAGTTTCCCAAGATGCAGAAATTTCAGTGCCCAAACTGGGAAAATTATGTGCAAACTGGGATGATTCAGTCAACTTATCTTTATCCTAATTCTTCCCCTATGACTACCTTTTTAAAAAAGCTAAAATGGTTGACTATTCTCCAATTCTAAATATGACCAGTTTTTATTTGGCCAATTCCTTGTTTTAAAATATTAATTTAAGATACTATTTCTGGCTAGTCTATAGACTACTCTTATTTTTTTAAACTACCTTCCCTTCTCTCTTTTACTCATCAATTTTCCTTTCTTTCTTTCTTTTTTTCTCAATGAGAGAGCACCTGGACACAGAGTGCACCATTAATACATCCATTTCCGTGTCCAGTGACCATAAAATGATTATTAATACCTCTGGATAATTAGTCTTTATTTTCATTGGGAAATTCATGCTATCTCTGTGTCTATGACCTATATTTTTGTGATTTAGACTCTGAACTGAAGAAAAAAAGAGGGACATAAGTTTTATGAAATACTTTTAAAGGCCAGGAGTAACCAACCCACCAGAAATTCTTGAAAGTGCCAGCATGATCTTGATGTTTTGTCCCCAGATGCCATCAAAATTGTAAATCCTTTATTGGTTAATGGAGCCAAGGTTCACACAGGGCCCAGTTACGTGTTGACTCCATCCATTCTGACTTACATGCCACTTAATATAGTAATCAATGGTTGCAAATGGGGGCTTATGTGCAAAAAGTCCATGATCGCCATGTTACATAACAATATCAAAAGACCTGTGAATAAGGTAGAACTTCCTCATTTCTCACTGGAAGAAACTGAGATCTAGAGCGACTAAGGGAATTTCCTAATATCAAAACTCTGGTTAGTGGCAGAGCTGAGCTCTCCATCACCCAGAATCCATGGCCTCATTCTAGACTCTAAACTCTCAAAGGGGAGGAGCTTAGACAGAGTAATAAAGGCAAGATTGTTCATGATCCAGCCTCCTCACGGTCATTTCCAGTGGAAACAGGCTTGAACCAACTTTGTAAAATATCTCCTTTCACCTTCTTCTTTGGCCACTTTGCAGCCTGAGGAGCTTACCAGTGACCAGACTGGGGTCATGCTCTATGTGCTCAGTTGCTCAGTCTTATAGACTCTTTGTAACCCTGTGAACTGCAACCCACCAGGCACCTCTGTCCCTGGGATTCTTCAGGCAAGAATTCTGGAGTGGGTTGCCATTTCCTATTCCAGAGGATCTTCCTGACTCAGGGATCAAACCCACATTTCCTGCATTGGCAGGTGGGTTCCATTGTGGTCACTGTTTTCCTTATTTTTACTCTTGCTTACTGTTGCCCAGATTTGTCCCCTAATACATTTCTTGCTCTTCCCATCCTCATTCCCTTGGACATAAAATTTTAAATTATGGAACTCCCACTTCATCTAGGCTTGATGACTGCCTAGAACAGTTACACAATTGACCATTGAAAAGCAGAACATAACTAATGTGGGAGCTGTCATCCTGAAGTGCTGTTACCTTTATCCATTGCTTTTATTCTTGCTTACCATGTACTTTATTGTCTCTGTTTATCATAAAGCTTCTACATGACTGATAATTATTAGTTTTGTTGAACACAATATGTTTTTGAAGCTCAACCCCTCTAAGTCTGCAATTTTCCCCCATCTGTCTTACATAGCAGAAAATTGCATATCTTTAAAATGTTTATTGAAAAAATCTTATGCTCTAATATTATTTTAATAAGATAAAATTGTAGCCTACAATTATTTTAAAATTGACTTTAAATTTTGGAATAGTTGGAAGTTACCAGAAAAGTTGCAAGAGAGCATAATGAGTGCCCCAGTGGTTTTTATTCCATTTCCCTCTGATGTGAACATCTTACATAACCATGGTGTATTTGTCCAACTAAGAAATAAATGTTGGTGCATCACTGTTAACTAAACTACAGACTTTATTTGGATTTCACTGTTTTGTTCCACTGACATCCTTTTTCCTATCCAAGATCCAAACCATGGTTCCACACTGCATTGTGTCATAACATTTTCCTAGTCTTCTTCAATCTGTGATAATTCTGGAGTCTTCTCTTGTTTTTTAAGATCTTGACAGTTTTGAGGAGGACTGCTCAAGGCTTTTGTGGAATGTCCCTCAATTTGGGTTTATCTGACATTTTTCTTGTGATCAGGCTGGGTTTTAGATTTAGGGAAAAATATCACGGACATGAAGTACCCTTCTTATTAAATCCTATTAGGACTGCATACCTTCAACATGTTTTATCACTGGTGATATTGCTCTTCATCACCTGGTTAAGGATGTATTTGCTGGGTATCTCCACTGTAAATTTATTATTTTTCCTTTACCATGCTCTTTTCCTTGGGAGTGAGTTACAAAGTCCAGCTCACACTCGGGGGAGGAAAAACTATGCTCTTGCCTCCAATCTTTTAAAGTATTTTATTTCTGCTGGTCAAGTTGCCTCATTTTGGAGTCTAAGCATCTCTACCACTAGGTGGACCACATTTAGTTCCTACTCCTCTTCTAAACACTTTACTCCTTCCCTTGTCTTGTAACCAACTCCCTAAAACTTCTCCGTTTTCATATATTCTTTCTTCTCTGCAGCATCAATCTGATTTTAATTGCCTTCAACTGAAACTTAGTGTGGCGTACCATGGCTGTTTTCCCTGATTCCCCAAAGTCTGAATTGAAAAATGAGGTGTGTTGGGCTAGGAAATTATTTATGAAGGAAGGAAGAAAGAAAATGTAGACTTAATAAATAAAAAGGTCAAATAACTCTCTTGATAAGCTAACAACTGATGAGAAAGCTACTAAGTAAATGTGATATAAGAATTTCAAGGCGTGTTCAGAGAGATGCAAAGATCTTTGTGGAAGAGGCCTTCTTTATTAATCTTCTTACATTTGTCAACTAACACACTGAAAGACACCAAGTTCATACCCAATACATCTTTGTTGTTTATAGAGATTTGTACATGCACATTGATAGAAACATATACCAATTTCTATATGACAGAAAAAGCAAAACTCTAGGAAAACCAAAGCATTGCTACATTGTAGCAAGACCTCCCAGCAGATGTGATGCTTCACTGTCTGGATTTAAATCCAAGCTCAACCACTTACTAGCTTTGTAATCATGGACAAGTTGTTTACCCTCTCTGGGCTGATTTATAGGATGAATATATTGTTAGCGATTATGGTGCAGAGAAGTTGAGAGAAATAAGTGAGTTAATTCATATAAAGCTCTTAGCGGAGTGCCTGGCACATAACAAGCATTAGGTTAATATGATTTATTGTTACTGCTATTACTCATAAAGTTTTAGGTATAGAGCAAACCATGAGTTTTTTCATATATATAAGCTTTTAAAGTAGATTCAGGTTCATAGCTAAATTGAGAGGCAAGTACAGAGATTTCTCATGTACTGTCTGCCCCTCACCTGTACAGCCTTCCACATCAACATCTCCCTTGGTTACCATTGGTGAACCTACACTGACACATCATAACTGCCCAGAATTTACTGTTTACCTTGCAGTTTAGTCCTGGTATTATAGATCCTATGGTTTGGACAAACGTGTAATGATATACTGAGCTTCCCAGGTAGTATTAGTAAAGAATTCACCTGCCAATGCAAGAGCTACAGGAGACACAGATTCAATACTCGGGTCAGGTAGATCTCCTGGAGGAGGAAATGCAACCCACTCCAGGATTCTTGCCTGAAGAACTCCATGGACAGAGGAGTATGGTGGGCTACAGTTCAAGGGGTCACACAGAGTTGAACACGACTGAGTGACTGAGCACACAAGTGTAATGACATGTATCCATCATTATAATATTCTACAAAGTATTTTCATTGCCCTGTGCTCTACCTATTTATCCTTGCCCTAAACAAGTTTTTTTTTTTTTTAAGTAATATCATTTCACAATAAAAATACCAAAGTTACCCAATGAATTAACTTCAAAATATTAATATTAAATTGTTTCTATGTAGTGATTAACCCCATTTCTCTCTTTTAAAGCAAAATTATCAATTTAATCCTTAAATTGATAATGATAAATTATCAATTTAACCCATCTTTTTTTTTTTTTTTTTCCTGGGCAAAGATTCACCTTTAATTACTTACACAAATAAACAATGTAAAGACAACAACAACAACAACAATGATCACAGGGCAACTATTAAGTCCACTTAAAACATCTACTGTTTAGGGAATTCTCTGTCAGGACTCAGCACTTTCATTGCCAGGGCCTGGATTGGATCCTTAAAAAAACTTTAACACCATTTGTTTATATACAAGCATTAAATATGCTAATTTAAAAGGGTTCTTAATTGATACATATTCATTAAAGCAGATCTGCAAGAACATCAGGTTAGGCATACTTTGTTCTTAGTCTGTCTGGAAAAGCAACCTTTCAACCAATGGACATAGGGTTAACCCATCTTTTATGCTAAACTTTTTCCTGCAGTTTGGGTTCCATCATTAAGATATTTTAAATAAAGTGGCTCTGCAAGCACTAAATACAAAATAAGATTCTGGCCAAAAGTTTTTGCTCTCTTTCACTTGATATAGGATAGGTCTAGGCAGAAGCTGCTCCCTGATCTAGGTGTCCTGATTCTGGTCATCCAGAGAAAGGCAAACCCTGGACCCTGAGTTTAGATTATTGGATGACTTTAGCAGTGTTTTAGGTCTTCCCCTGTGACTCAGTGATAAAAAGAATCTGCCTGCAGTTCAGGAGACTCAGGTTTGGTCCCTGGGGTGAGAAGATCCCCTGGAGAAGGACATGGCAACCCACTCCAGTAGTCTTACCTGGAGAAGTCAATGGACAGAAGAGCCTGGCAAGCTATAGTTCACAGGGTTACAAAGAGTCGGATATGACTGAAGTGCCTGAGCAAGCACACACACAGCAGTTTTTATATCTTTGTCAATGGTGATCTTTGCATAATTTGGAATTTTCCAAAAGACAGATTAATTAAACCATACATCTTTACCAATTAGGCCTCTTCTTCATTGATAAATATAGTCATAAATTATTTGTAGACATAGTTTTGAGATTAGCTACGAACAACTCTTTCACAAAGTAATTTAGTTAGTGAATTAAAAATATCACATCCGACTACAAGTAGCTGATCCCAAAGAACTGCTGAGTTGGGTTGCCATGTATTAGGTTCATTATGCAAATAGGCATCCCAAGAGAGCCATCCCAAAGACGATTAGCCTCTTTCACCTTTAATAACCTAAGATCTCTGGTTCGTGATGTGTGCAGATGAAAATATGTTCCGCCTGTGGGTAAGGGTGTTATTAATGCATAATTCTTTAGCTTCTTTCTCCCTACACTGGAATTCTATTTTGGCAAACCTCTTGGGTTCGGTTGTCAGAGAGATAAAAGTCTGTGTGTACTGCAGTAGAATCCGGAGTGAATCTTGGTAAATTTAGAGGGTCAGATCTACTGTCTTTATCTGTGGATAAAACTACATCTCCTCTACCCAGTTGTACTACTTTTTCCTTTTTGTTTTTTCTTCAAACTTTACACTTTTTATTTTGTATTGTGGTATAGCCGATTAACAATGTGATAGTTTCCGGTGAACAGCAAAGGGATTCAGCCATGCATACACATGTATCCATTCTCCCCCAAACTCCCTTCCCAGCCAGGCTGCCACATAGTATAGAGCAGACTTTCATGTGCTATACAGTAAGTAGGTCCTTGTTGGTTATCCATTTTGAATATAGCAGTGTGTACATGACCTTCCCAAAGTCCCTAACTATCTCTTCCCCCTAGCAGCTGATTGTACTATTGATTGTGCTGCAAGGAGTCTAACTGGCTCTCCTTGGGTTGGAAACCTTTTAAATGGGATCCTTTGTTTCTGTCTGTAGATATAAATATGTCAAAAAAAGCCAACTGGAATTCAGACACGGCCTTGGGTCCAGGAACTACTGATTCACAGGCAATGTTAGTCTTAAGCAAACTGTGCCTGTACATTGAAGAAAGTCAGCCAGGGCCCTTGGCAGGCTCAGAGAGAGTGTTACCATTTGGTGACTTGAATGGTCACTTCCAAAAATAAAATGTAATCTTACAGCCTTTTGGAAAGGTATTTGCTGGATGCAGGCATCTGCTGACATTGAGAAGGTGTGATAGTTCACAGGTCTGAAATAGTTACCATGGGTGTTCCCAGCAGTGAATCATCAGTAGCTTCAACCTTGGAAAAGTTCAAGAACGCTATCAGCGTAAGTGACTGTCAATCCTGATCGGCAGGATTTTCTGGCTTTGCTGAAAATGGTTCAATTAGTTAGTGATTTATAAAAAAGTAAATTAAAATAAATGCTTTTTGCTCCATCTTTTTTGCCCCTGAGAGTTCTGCTAGGAATTCCCTGTCATAATGGAGGATTTGGGGATATGAAGGCAGACTGTTTTTCTTGGAAGGATCCAATACAGACAGCCTTTAGAGTATTTGGAAATTTTTGGCCACTTGATTCATCTCCTGTTGGTGGCAATATATGATGGAGCAGTGACCAGAAGCTGTGCTTTATATCTCTCTTGGACTTAAAACAATGCCAAAAGGCCAAGGAAAACACTGCATTAAAAATCCAGCCAGCATTTTAGAGAAAGAGGTGATTCAATTTCTTTTATTATCTACTTTAAATAATTTGTTGTACTTCATCCAAAGGTTTCCTTACCTTTTCTTTTTCTTGTATACACTACATTGTCATCTTCTCCATGGTTCTCTAGGGATCTGCCCTTGTGAATTGCTGCAGTCATCATTTCTAGATACTAAAGAATATGGCACGTTCACATTATCTTCTATTCCTCTGTGCTGAAGTCTGATGTTCCTTCGACTGACTCTTTCTCTGGCACTTCTCTTTTTCTTTTCCTTTACTTATGTGCTGTGCTGTGCTTAGTTATTCAGTCATGTCTGACTCTACTTTCTTCTTATTCTCTTGTTTATTGTTTTTCCTTCCAATAAGAGGTGATGCTAGTGGTAAAGAAACCTTCTGCCAATGCAGGAGGCATAAGAGACCTAGGTTTGATCCCTGGGTCGGGAAGATCCCCTGGAGGAGGGCATGGCAACTCACTCCAGGATTCTTGCCTGAGAATCCCGTGGACAGAGGACCCTGGTGGGATATGGTCCATGGGGTCGCAAAGGGTTGGACACACCTGAAGCGACTTGGCACCCATGCACACACACAGGCCCTGTGTATTTGTGTGTTTACTTTTGATTCTCAGCCTTTAAGGATCATTCTTTTCCTCTTCTGATGTCTTTCATGCCCTGAAATACATTTGTTCAAACCTGGTCACAGAACAAGTTTCATATTTACTATCATAACTGTTTTCAAGGTTTAAAATCAATAAGAACTCTTTAACCTTGGTATCTCTTCTTCACAGATGGGAAACTGAGACCCTGACTGATCAAACAATTTCCCTGGGATCAGACAGTGGATTGCTAGAAGAGTGAGAGTTGTAACATAGGTTTCCTGAGTTCCAAGAGAAGTGATTAGCCAAGTGAACTCTCATTACTGAACATGTGGTCCCTGGACCAGTGGCATGGGCATTATGTGGAAATGGGTTAAAAATACAGATTCTTGGGCTCAGCCCCAGACCTACTGAATCAGCATTTGCATTTTACCAACGTCCAACGTGTTCAGTTCAGTTCAGTTCAGTTCAGTCGCTCAGTCATGTCTAACTCTTTGCAACCCCATGAACCATAGCATGCCAGGCCTCCCTGTCCATCATGAACCCTTGGAGTTCACCCAAACCCATGTCCATTGAGTTGGTGATACCATTCAACCATCTCATCCTCTGTTGTCCCCTTCACCTCCTGCTCTCAATCTTTCCCAGCATCAGGGTCTTTTCCAGTGAGTCAGCTCTTCACATCAGGTGGCCAAAGTATTGGAGTTTCAGCTTCAACATCAGTCTTTCCAATGAACACCCAGGACTGATCTTCTTTAGGATGGACTGGTTGGATCTCCTTGCAGTCCAAGGGACTCTCAAGAGTCTTCTCCAACACCACAGTTCAAAAGCATCAATTCTTCAGCACTCAGCTTTCTTTATAGTTCAACTCTCACATCCATACATGACCACTGGAAAAACCATAGCCTTGACTAGATGGACCTTTGTTGGCAAAGTAATGTTTCTGCTTTCGAATATGCTATCTAGGTTGGTCATAACTTTCCTTCCAAGGAGTAAGCGTCTTTTAATTTCATGGTTGCAATCACCATCTGCAGTGATTTTGGAGCCCAGAAAAATAAAGTCTGACACTGTTTCTACTGTTTCCCCATCTATTTGCCATGAAGTGATGGGACCAGATCCATGATCTTAGTTTTCTGAATGTTGAGCTTGATTCATATGCAATTTAAAGTTTGAACAACTTTGAACTAGACTCCTCTGTATTCAAGCACATCTCCCTGAAACACACTCTGTAGCATTGATAGGTTTGCTTTGCATCTGTGAGGTTTTTTCTCAGTCCTGGATACTCCTGATAGAAGTCTGTGTGAAGACAGACACAAGCTTTGGCTTTGGTTTCAGCATCTTGATTCCGGAATTTGGATTTCACATCAACTGCACTTGTGAAGAGTTTCAAGTGCAGTGACAAAGCAAGTGGAAATTGTTTCCTAAGCAATTAGTTTTCTGTGTGCTTACTTCTTTGTAGTTTGCTGATTCAATTTAATATCTGCAAACCTATTGGTAAAAATAGAGGCATTGCCGCTTTAACTGTCTTTATCTGCTTCTTTGAATATATTGTCTGCCATTTTCCAAGTGCCTCATGGGATATTTCAATATCCAAAATGATTTTTATTGTTTTCCCAAACTGTAATAAAAGAGGTGTTATCGCTTTCATTCCCCTGACTGGATTTTAAATTTAGAGGAAGCGTAGCGCATGCATTTGACAAGGAGAGGTGTAAAGTAAAATCTATTTGATACCAGAATTGAAATGAATCACTGGCATAGGAAACAGTGATGAATATTTTCTTGCAGAGAGAAAGTGTTGTCAGATGTAACTTCTATCATATCAGTTCATATATAAGGGACACGTTCCAGTTTAGGGTTTTAAAAGATAAGTGCTGAGTAATCGTTAAAAATGGGTGTTAAAGGAATTTCCAGGTAGGAAAGAATAAAGAATGAAAATGAATCTTGAGGAAATAAAAAAAACACTTTTGAATATTTTTCTATCTTTTTTTTTTCATTTTTCAGTTCCAAATAAACATCCTTTTCATATGAAAGACTCTCGAGAAGGGATTGTAATGGGAGGTGTGTCAGAGTCCTGAACATTCATGAATGTATCCGTGATTTGAGATTGAATTTATTTTATGCTCCTGAGTGTGTCTGCCAACTGAGAGGAGACCTTTAGAACGTACATTATTTAAGAAGATATGAGACAAGCTAGGGATGGTCCACAGATTGGCAGCCTCTGCCCATCGTAATTTGAACCTAGAATCAATGTTTTGCTCAATATCACAGCAAGCCTCAGCAAGTCAAGTTCCTGAAACTCATCTTCTATGATTTTTCTAACTCTATATGCCTAAAAATTAGAGTGAATGGCAAAATTAAAACCACCCTCCCTCCAAAATTCACTAAACCTACTGCTTCTATTTCTGATACAGAGGAGAATCTGAATATGACTAATGCCTTCGGACAAAGGTCACAAGTACGAAGCTTCAACATTCAGAAATATGCAGAAAAGACATCCCCCCAAACTTGCCAAAATATTTCTTCAGTCACACACAAGTTTACCTGATGTCAGTAACTCATAATTAATTAAGAAGTAGATGAGGAAAAAAAAAAAAAAACCAGTAACACCATGCCTTGAAGAAGGGGGACAAGAAATAATGGCTGATGTGACCCTCACCCTCATCCCCTCATGGAATATTCCTCACTTGTCCATGAAGAGGAAGGTCATAATCATTCAGAAATGGTTTTAGACTCTGGCCATCAGCTAGGCTGACAGTTGTCCTCACACACATTCTCACTTTTGTGACCTTTTGGAGGGGGACCTTCCACTCCCTCCCCATCCTTTACTCCCACCTCTGAAGAGTTATTGCCTGAGTCTGCTAAAATTCTCTAGCAGTTATCTGTGATGATAACTTTACAATTACAGAAAGTGATACAACTTCTGGAAGGCAAGATAAAAATGCATCTTATTTCCACTTTGCCATGTTGATGCATTTACCTTACTTTCAATTTTGAAATTCCTCAACAGTGAGCAAAAGAATGTTCTTTGACATTTGTGGTGATGTTATTATTAACTCAGTCTTTACTGTTTAGGAGGTGCAAAATGATGCTATTTGAGAGTAAATTTAAAATTCCCTGGCTTCTATGCATATATATAAAATATATATATATTTATATGTACAACTTCACATTCAAAGAAAGAGGATAGTCTTAATGTTGAAGCCTCTAACAGAAAGGATATTTTTGTTGAAACCTAAGTCAAAAATTCACAGTGATTCCCAGTAGCATACAAACGATGTCTTCTATATATTTTACATTAAGGTAGCCTAGAATACTTTTATACTACTCTAATTACCTTCCTTCTTAGGAATTTCTCTTAAAAATTGAAGAAAAAAATATGTGTTAGGAATCATGGCTGCTTTGCAAACAGTTCAGGTGTACTTTTGAGGCATTTCAAGCAAAATGCATTTTGGAAGGCTTTGGTTTATATCTTTCATATATCATTTCTCCTTTTGAAGACTTTCATACACTTTGAAATCTCTTCCTTGAAAGAGAATAAATGAAAGATGATAGCACTCTTAAACATGAATGATTCATTGATGTTAAGCATAGGATTTTGGCTCTTGGGTGTATCTATAAAAGGGATATTTGAAGAGTGTTTCATGTCCCTCCCACCAGCTCTTCCTTTACTCAAGTTCTTCTACTGTTGGTTCTGAGCAAGTGCTACATTTATACTAGCATCTCAAGGTTCCTGTGAGAGAAATATTTCATGTTCAGTTAAGTCAGTTGTGTCCAACTCTTGTGACCCCATGAACTATAGCATGCCAGGCTTCCTTTAACATCTCCCAGAGACTGCTCAAACTTATGTCCATTGAGTCAGTGATGCCATCCAACCACCTCATCCTCTGCCGTCCCCTTCTCCTCCTGCCTTCAATCTTTCCCAGCATCAGAGTCTTTTCCAGTGAGTCAGCCACACATGCAATTTAAAAAATTTTAGCAAGCACAAAAAAAAAGGAAAAAATGCTTCAAAAGTAAAAACAAACAAGTGAAATTGATTTAACTATATGTTTTACCATTTAAATGTGAAATCAAGTTCAGCATTATGAATGTAATATTTTACATTTTTTCATATAACTTTTTTCCAAATCTGGTGGGTATTTTATATATAAAGCATATCTCAACTCAGAATTGAAAGGTTTATTGAATGTAATTTATCTGAATTTTGATTACATAAAATTTATAATTGATAAAATAAGTTCCCTGTCCTTCTCTGAAGGACTAGGAAGCCTGGCACGCTCCCGTCCATGGACTTGCAAAGAATCAGACATGACTGAGTGACTGAACACAACAGGTTCATATATCCATGTCTGGACATACCTCAAGGTTTTCTGATCATTAAATTGGTAGCCATTTTAAATTTAAATTTACTGAGAATTAAAATAAGAAATTAGTTCTTCAGTCTCCTAGCAAACATTTCAATTACTCAAAAGGAACATATGGCTAATGGCTACTATAATGAAAAGTAAGAAGGTCAAACTGGCTGGAAAAGATCAGAGTATTTGGAGAGTTAGACAAAGGCCAGGAGACAGAAAGCTTAGGAGTCTTGGTGGGGAAATGTTTGGATTTCATTTGGCTTGTGCTTGAAAGTCTCTAAAAGTGTGTGAGTAGGTGAATGACACAGTCTGATGTGTGCCTAAGTAGATCCACTCTGGCTTCAGTAGGAGAGAGAGTAGAAACATGGAGACCCAGTCAGATCAGATCAGATCAGTTGCTCAGTCATGTCCAACTCTTTGCGACCCCATGAATCGCAGCACGCCAGGCCTCCCTGTCCATCACCAACTCCTGGAGTTCACTCAGACTCACGTCCATCCAGTCAGTGACGCCATCCAGCCGTCTCATCCTCTGTCATCCCCTTCTCCTCTTGCCCCCAATCCCTCCCAGCATCAGAGTTTTTTCCAATGAGTCAACTCTTTGCATGAGGTGGCCAAAGTACTGGAGTTTCAGCTTTAGCATCATTCCTTCCAAAGGAATCCCAGGGCTGATCTCCTTTAGAATGGACTGGTTGGATCTCCTTGCAGTCCAAGGGACTCTCAAGAGTCTTCTCCAACACCACAGTTCAAAAGCATCAATTCTTCAGTGCTCAGCCTTCTTCACAGTCCAACTCTCACATCCATACATGACCACAGGAAAAACCATAGCCTTGACTAGATGAACCTTTGTTGGCAAAGTAATGTCTCTGCTTTTGAATATGCTATCTAGGTTGGTCATAACTTTCCTTCCAAGGAGTAAGTGTCTTTTAATTTCATGGCTGCAGTCACCATCTGTAGTGATTTTGGAGCCCAGAAAAATAAAATCTGACACTGTTTCCACTGTTTCCCCATCTATTTCCCATGAAGTGGTGAGACCGGATGCCATGATCTTCGTTTTCTGAATGTTGAGCTTTAAGCCAACTTTGTCATTCTCCACTTTCACTTTCATCAAGAGGCTTTTGAGTTCCTCTTCACTTTCTGCCATAAGGGTGGTGTCATCTGCATATCTGAGGTTATTGATATTTCTCCCGGCAATCTTGATTCCAGCTTGTGTTTCTTCCCATCCAGCGTTTCTCATGATGTACTCTGCATATAAGTTAAATAAACAGGGTGACAATATACAGCCTTGACATACTCCTTTTCCTATTTGGAACCAGTCTGTTGTTCCATGTCCAGTTCTAACTGTTTGGCTAATTTGCATACAAATTTCTCAAGAGGCAGATCAGGTGGTCTGGTATTCCCATCTCTTTCAGAATTTTCCACAGTTTATTGTGATCCACACAGTCAAAGGCTTTGGCATAGTCAATAAAGCAGAAATAGATGTTTTTCTGGAACTCTCTTGCTTTTTCTATGATCCAGTGGATGTTGGCAATTTGATCTCTGGTTCCTCTGCCTTTTCTAAAACCAGCTTGAGCATCAGGAAGTTCATGGTTCACATATTGCTGAAGCCTGGCTTGGAGAATTTTGAGCATTATTTTACTAGCGTGTGAGATGAGTGCAATTGTGCGGTAGTTTGAGCATTCTTTGGCATTGCCTTTCTTTGTGATTGGAATGAAAACTGACCTTTTCCAGTCCTGTGGCCACTGCTGAGTTTTCCAAATTTGCTGGCATATTGAGTGCAGCACTTTCACAGCATCATCTTTCAGGATTTGGAATAGCTCAACTGGAAGTCTATCACCTCCACTAGCTTTGTTCGTAGTGATGCTTTCTAAGGCCCACTTGACTTCACATTCCAAGATGTCTGGCTCTAGGTCAGTGATCACACCATCGTGATTATCTGGGTCATGAAGATCTTTTTTGTACAGTTCTTCTGTGTATTCTTGCCATCTCTTCTTAATATCTTCTGCTTCTGTTAGGTCCATACCATTTCTGTCCTTTATCAAGCCCATCTTTGCATCAAATGTTCCTTTGGTATCTCTGATTTTCTTGAAGAGATCTCTAGTCTTTCCCATTCTGTTGTTTTCCTCTATTTCTTTGTACTGATTGCTGAAGAAGGCTTTCTTATCTCTTCTTGCTTTTCTTTGGAACTCTGCATTCAGAGGTTTATATCTTTCCTTTTCTCCTTTGCTTTTCACTTCTCTTCTTTTCACAGCTATTTGTAAGGCCTCCCCAGACAGCCATTTTGCTTTTTTGCATTTCTTTCCATGGGGATGGTCTTGATCCCTGTCTCCTGTACAATGTCACGAACCTCATTCCATAGTTCATCAGGCACTCTATCTATCAGATCTAGGCCCTTAAATCTATTTCTCACTTCCACTGTATAATCATAAGGGATTTGATTTAGGTCATACCAGAATGATCTAGTGGCTTTCCCAGTTTCTTCAATTTCAGTCTGAATTTGGCAATAAGGAGTTCATGGTCTGAGCCACAGTCAGCTCCTGGTCTTGTTTTTGCTGACTGTATAGAGCTTCTCCATCTTTGGCTACAAGGAATAGAATCAATCTGATTTCGGTGTTGACCATCTGGTGATGTCCATGTATAGAGTCTTCTCTTGTGTTGTTGGAAGAGGGTGTTTGTTATGACCAGTGCATTTTCTTGGCAAAACTCTATTAGTCTTTGACCTGCTTAATTCCCTATTCCAAAGCCAAATTTGCCTGTTACTTCAGGTGTTTCTTGATTTCCTACTTTTGCATTCCAGTCCCCTATAATGAAAAGGACATCTTTTTTGGGTGTTAGTTCTAAAAGGTGTTGTAGGTCTTCATAGAACCATTCAGTTTCAGCTTCTTCAGCATTACTGGTTGGGGCATAGACTTGGATTACTGTGATATTGAATGGTTTGCCTTGGAAACGAACAGAGATCATTCTGTCGTTTTTGAGATTGCATCCAAGTACTGCATTTTGGACTCTTTTGTTGACCATGATGGCTACTGTATTTCTTCTGAGGGATTCCTGCCCACAGTAGTAGATATAATGGTCATCTGAGTTAAATTCACCCATTCCAGTCCATTTGAGTTCGCTGATTCCTAGAATGTCGACATTCACTCTTGCCATGTCTTGTTTGACCACTTCCAATTTGCCTTGATTCATGGACCTGACATTCCAGGTTCCTATGCAATACTTTTTTTTTACAGCATCGGACCTTGCTTCTGTCAGCAGTCACATCCACAGCTGGGTATTCTTTTTGCTTTGGCTCCATCCCCTCATTCTTTCTGGAGTTATTTCTCTACTGATCTCCAGTAGCATATTGGGCACTACTGACCTGGGGAGTTTCTCTTTCAGTATCCTATCATTTTGCCTTTCATACTGTTCATGGGGTTCTCAAGGCAGGAGTACTAAAGTGGTTTGCCATTCCCTTCTCCAGTGGACCACATTCTGTCAGATCCCTCCACCATGACCCAGTAGGAGATCATTAAGTAGGTAGGTAAGGGATGAAGGTGGCATGGTCCAATGCAGGAGGGAGAAGTCATTGGTTTCAGGGTATATCCTGAAGTTTGAGTTGATAGTAGTTGCTACTGGATTGTTTGCAAGGTAGGCAGCAAAGAGGAGTCCAAGGTGACTTCTCGGATTTGGGCTTGAGCAAAATGGCAACCCACTCCAGTATTCTTGCCTGGAGAATTCCATGGACAGAGGAGCCCATCAGGTTATAGTCCATAGCATCGCGAGAGTCAGACATGACTTAGAGACTAAACCACCACCATCACCAACCCTATGAATGGTGGTGCTGCTGTTGAGATGGCTGTGACCAAGGTAGAAGGGAATTGGAGGGAGGGCATAATATGGACACATTAATTGAGACTTGTGTATTTAGGCTTTAGAGTGGACAGCTGAATTTGGAATGTAATAGGAAAGGTTAGGACTGGAGACATCTATTTAGTGGTACGTATTTAAAGTCATCTGAATGAGATCACGCAGGGACTGAGGTACACAGGAAAAGCAATGAGTCTGAGAAGCAAGTCCAAGGGCACGCTAAGATTTAATGTTGTGAAGAAAAGATGAAGTCAGCAATGAATAGTAAAGGTGGAATGAACAGTAAAGAAAGAGGAAAACTATGAGTGTGAAGTCTTAAAGCAAAGTTTTGGCAGTCATTTTTGGCAAGGAAAACATAGTGCATTCAAATAGGATATTTGAAGAGAGTTTAATAATGGGACATTTTACAGTGGTGTGATGAGAAGGTAGAGGAAGCCCAAGGAAATAATTTAGTTATCCAAAGAGAAGTCTTGACGTTACCACTGCTGGGTCTGAAGGGACAAGAAGAGAAAGAAAACAAGAGTGAGAGCAAGAAATTGAGAAAGGATGATAGAGATCAAGAGACAGAGACAGAGACAGAGATAAACAGAGAGAACTTGGAGGAATCACCCAATAGAATTTGAGGCTTTAGGTTGAAGGATGCCAGTCTATGGTGCAGGAAACGAACAAGGAAACTGATAATCCAACCTCTCTTTTCTCCTGTATTCCAATGTTCTGACATTGGCTGAATTTATACAGAAGCCAAATCTTTCCAGAAGGGACCTGTTGCCTTAGTCTATGCATCCACCTCCCAGGGCAGAGTGTAGAATGGAGGTGATAAGGTGTGAATCTAGATGGGACATAAAAGATAACCAGCTTGCCAAGTGAAGAAAGCTGTTAGCAGGATTATAAATGAGGATGATGTGAAACAGAATCTGCCTGCTAGTTTTTTTTTTTTTTTTTTAAACTTATATCCTAATTGAAAGATGCTTAACAAGAGACACCAGATGGCAGAATCTGGAGATTTTGAATCATTGTCCTTGTGTGCCTTCTTTCTTTCTTCCATCTTTTTTACTTTCTTCTTCCCTACACATTCCACTTAGCATTTCATTTTTCTTTTTATTCACTTCCCTCTTTTTCTTTTTTTTCCTCTCTTTTGTATTTTCATTCCCCTTCTTTTTCGTTCTCTCTTCTTTTCATTCAGTCCTATGCACTCTAGTCTTTACCCCTTGTTTAATGACTCGAGTTGGTGCATGGAAGCTTCTGAGAACAGCTTAAAAACAAAACAGTTTTTAAATGCCACTTACACCTTGGGAGAAGGAAATGGCAACCCAGTCCACTTTTTTCTGCCTAGATAATCCTATGGATAGAAGAGCCTGACAGGCTACTGTTCACGCACTTGCAAAGAGTTGGACACAACTGAGAACACAAAACTCTTACCAACTTAGAATACAGAGAAAAAGCATCAGTATCCAAAAATCATATATGGATGGTGAATAGACCTAATATCTCTGCATTTTAAAATAATAATTGCTCCTTCATAGTTGAGTGGATGAGTGACATGAACAAGTATGATTGGAAAAAGCTAAATGTATTAAGTTAGAGAAAAGCTCTATAGTAGAGTTTTACAAACTTGAGCAGGCATCAGGATCACGTAGGGGCTTATTAAACCACAGATTTCTTGGTAACATTCCCAGAGTCTCTGATTCAGGAGAACTAGGGTGAAGACCAAGAATTTCCATTTCTAACAAGTTCCAGGGTGAAGTTGCTGCTGCCACTGGTCTGGGAAGAAGCATGGATATATAAAGAGAGAGAATACCAGTAGACCCTGACATGGGATTGGGAGTAGAGAGAGTAAGCATAGGATGACTCACTAGATGCTTTAAGAGGGAAGTGGGAGGATGGTGCTTTGACTAGTAATAAATTTTATGACATTCAGAGGGAGACTAATGACTTGCTAAGAATTGTGGGTGAGTAGTGATATAGACAGAAAAGAATCGCCAGGGTCCTATGGATTTCAGTATGATGAATACATCCAAAACAACTGGCATATCAAGGGAGATGATTGCATTAAGGCAACTCATTTTGAACACCTCTTATGTGCTCAGATGATCCACTATCTGCTAGATTTCTCTAGTAAAGTGTCTCATGGGCACTTTAAACTCAATCTCTTCTAAAGTCTTCTTATCACCTCCCCTACATCCTCAAACCTCTTTTCCTTCCTATACTTGCCACCTGCATCAGTGATCCCACTAACAAAGTCAGAATTCTAAGAGCCACTCCCAGATCCAATATTCCTTTCAATTTGTCTTATAGTATATGGACATGACTGAGCAGCTGAACTGAACTGAACTGAACTGAACTGAATAACTTGTGAACCCAACTTGTGTTTTTCCCATCCCCTACTAATGCTGTCTCAGGTCAAGCTCTCAACATTCCTCACCTGGAGGCAGACTCCTGCATCTGATTGTTCCTCCTCGAATTTTTCAACCACACTTTGAGGAGAGTTATGTTCTAAAATACAGATCTGATCTTACCCCTTTTCATCCCTCTCCTATGGGGTTTCATATGGTGCATGCAGTCTTTATGACAGGATACCTGGCTAGTTTCCTCATGCCTTCCTGCTCTCCCTGTTTCTTTATGCTTCCTCCTCAAATTTATTTTCAAGCAATAACAAATCATGCATGTTTCCCCAGTCACATCACATTTCCGCAAGCCTGTGTCATTTTCTTGGCCTGTCTATCTTCTGCAGTCATTTCCACAGTCATCTTCTTTCCTTTCCAAGCTCTGTCAAGTTTACTCCTTGAAGAAATCTGACCCCAGACAAAAGCAAAATTTCTCTTATGTGCTCCTTCTGATCCTTGGGCAAATTTTAATTTATGCTATTAGTACATGACATGGTTGTTATTATGGTTTTATACATCTGACCAGGTGGTGTTTGCTAGTAGTAAAGAACCCACCTGCCAGTGAAGATGACATAAAAGACATGAGTTCAATCCCTGGGTCAGGAAGATTCCCCTGGAGGAGGAAATGGCAACCCACTCCAGTATTATTGCCTGGCGAATCCCATGGACAGAGGAGCCCGGTGGGCTACAGTTCATGGGGTCACAAAGGGTCAGACACGACTGAAGCAACTGAACATACATTCACTCATTGGACATTAATTTGAGCAAATCCCAGGAGATAGTGAAGGACAGGAAAGCTTGGTGTACTTCAGTCCATGGGGTCGCAGAGTCAGACACTACTTGGCGACTGAATAAAAACAAAATCACTTTCTATGATGTCTGTTGCTTGAGGGGTGAAGTTGCAGCTTTTTCATCTTTCTATCATCATAGCTTAGAACTGTGGTAAAATTCAAGCTATAGAATTATTTTAGGACACTGGGAAAACTTGTTCTAGATTTGGATTAAATTGAGATGAACTGGAGACTAAGAGGAAGAAGAACACTCAGGTCATCTGATTTTAGTTAAAATGTGTCAAGCTCTACTGAAGGGGATTCTGTGTAAGGGATGCTCTTGAACATCCCATCAGACATTGCTCAGCTTTCATCTCATTGAATAGCATCAAGTACAAGTTCTTGAACCCAATTAAGTCTGCCAGCTGTCTTCTTCATGCCCTAGGTGATGTACTTATGTTCTTTTAAACACCATTTTCCAAGCGCTGTACTGAACACTTGGGTTGTTATGATCTCATTCAATCTTTCCAGTAACCAGACCATTACCCACAGATGTATCAAACCTCTCTGATTAAAGCCATGAACTCTAACCAGGTTACCAGGTCTTGGAGCAAGTTATTTAACCTCTATAGGCCTCAGCTTTCACATCTCTAAAACAGGATTGTTAATAGCATTTACCTATACATTTGTTATGCACATGGGTGAGTCAATATTGTAACATAGCTGAGACTTCGTGGAACATGCCAAGTGCTATGTAAGTGGTTGTTAAAGAAATTGTATTGTTCGCTTCTTTCTAATTTCTCCATCTTTGTTCTGCCAACCAAGTGTTTCTTCTCACAGCTTCTCTCAGGAGTGGTGTTTTCTCTTCCAAAGGTTATAGGGTTTGTCTGAAAATATGGAATTAGATACCAGAAGGACTGGGATCTATTTCAGAGTCTGCTACTGGTGCCTGTGTCATCTTTAGCATATCATTAACTCCTCAAGTACTCAGATCATTCACAATGGGGTTGATATTAGTAATACTGTCTTTAAAGACTGTGGGAAGAGCTAATGAAAATATCCATATTATACATTCATATATATACACACAAATTATAAGCTGTAAGAGACTAAAACAATGTTAAGTGAAGAACAATGATAGCAATAGCTATAAATGTAGCTTACACAGCTGACCTAGTCTTCAGATCACTCAAATAACTGCCATATTATAGGGAGTCCATTCCCACCACCACTGTCTGACTCTTCTGGTTTAGGGTGTCCCTACAGCCATATCTTACCCTCCCAACCAAATATGAAGAAATACAGACAATGATGGCCTGGAATCCATTTTAAGGTCTGGAATTCTTCAATCATCTCCAACACATGATTAAACACATTCAAGTATTACCAGAAAGTAGTAATACCACATGTTCAATCACAGCTTTTGTCCCTGTTGACTCCTAGGAGCTTATTAACTCCTACACGGCTTCCCTTTTCTTCCTCTTGTCCCACCCACACCAATCATTATTCTTCCTTCTCCTGAGTCAAAATAACATCTCAGGACTATAAATTAGTCCACATTTTATTTCCTTGGAATTCCTTCCCTTTTGCTAATCTTTACCCACAAAAATTATGAAAGCCATTGGATCATTTTTAATCTTATCCAATGAATGCTTTATACTTATTTTAAAAATTTACTCCTCCTTTATGATTTTGATCACTTCTTGGTAGTTCCAACAGTTTTCAAAACTACATAAATTTGAAAACTGTTATCTTGACATTGTTGAAAATTTTCTTTGGAAAATAGGAGGTGCGGTTTCATTTTATTCTTCAAGTTAGATTTTCCTTTGATTTTGAAGCTCACTCTGGGTCTTTTTTTTTTGCAGCACTGGGCAATCTGTGGGGCATCTTTTCATTTAAATAATATTGCAGTAAACAGAGAAATGTCAGAGACCAGAAGGAGAACAACAGGGAAATATCACTTATGATATTCAGACAGATCTTCTATAGAGTTAACAGGTTTTAATTCTGAATAAATTCAACAGTGAGTTTTCCAAAAAAATGTCTGTCTCCCACTTTGATGATTATGATATACTTACAAATAAATCACAGTTGAATTCATAGACCCAAATTATTTATCGTAAAGAAATGGACATGGCAATATGCTTTCTATGTCTTTCCAATTAGAGTTTAGATCAATTTATCTTTGTGAAGATATTGCCTGGTTGAATTTTTTTCAATATATTATGACATGTTATTGGAGCCAACTAGCTGGAACACAAGGTTCCTGAGACTCAACATTCATTATTTATCCATTTATACTAATAAACCTTTATATCCCACATGTCCCCAGCTCAGATTTGAACAGGGCCTCAGAAGCACAACCTGCTTTAAATTTATGACACAACAGCAATTGCTTATGACAAAGAAGAATGACATAAATGTGCATCCATTTTCCCCCCACAGGAAGACAAATGATAAGATTTTTTTTTTTTTTTTAAGAAATGGCATTTCTCTCTCTTCTTAGAAGAAAAATTAGCCTTAAGAAAAAGAAACTCAATGATCATAAGCCATAAAAGCAAAAGAAAAATTGACTTTGGGATGTAGGATGGGATTGAGTCATAATATAGAAGTGGCTGGTCTTTTACTCCGAAGGGCAGAACCAATTGATTTCTGAATCACAACTCTAAACTTGCTTTCCTTCTTCTTCTTTTCCCCTCCCTCTCCCCTGGGAAGAGAATGTAGATACTAGGTGGCATGTCTCTTTTGATTTGCCACACTATGTCTTAATTATCAGTGCTCAAAGATCAGGCACTGGTATTTTCCAACTTCAAAGGCTTCAGCAGCCCGAGCAGCATGAGGGAAATCAGATGTGCCAGAATGCAGAGTGACAACAATATGGTGTCTTCATATTTTCGGAGTGTCAGCTCATTTTTTATTTGTGGCACATCAAAGTGAAAACGAGGACACGAGGAGGGTTTTACTCTTTGTTATTCTCTTCTTAAGTGACAGCAATGTCTTCCCATTCAATGCCTAGGCCGGGGTACTTAAAGAACAATGCTTCTGATTTTAATATGCCTCCTACTTACAGAACTTGGAAAAAAATAGCTATGGATGATGAACTGGAACAGAAAAGTATCATGCTTATAAGGAAACATGATTAGAGATTCCAAGTGGATGTCTGGAGTGATTTACACATGGCTAGGTATTCACGAGTGATAAGAAAGTAACAGTAATGATAGCAATAATAGTAGCAGTAATTGCAGTGACAGCAGGAGCAGCTAATATTTATTGTTTGCAAGTTATCAGACAGTATGTTAACCACTTCTATATATGATAGACTGGAGGCTTGTAGAGGTTAAATAACTTGCCTAATGTTATACAGTATGGCATGAGTCAGGATTCTAACCCAGATCATTGGGCTCAGAGCCCACTATGGTGATTACTAACAGTTTAGTGGAGACATACCTTAAAAACAGAGTGTAGATTCTGAATTCAGTAGAGGGGGAAAACATCATAATAGTCAAAATTACACTCGAGTACTGTTAAATTGGTTAAAAGATACAGCATACCTTTAAATTACAGGGTGTGTATGTACATCTGGAGGAGGGTGTGGCAAGCCACTCCAGTGTTCTTTTTTTTGGTAGTTCATCTATTTTTAATTGAAGGATAATTACAATGTTGTGCTGGGTTTTGCCATATATCAACATGGGTCAGTCATAAATATATATATGTCCCTTCATTCCTGGAAAGAGTAGGATGGAAATATCTACACTAACATACATAAAATAGACAGCCAGTGGGAATTTGCTGTATGACCCAGGGAACTTTAACAGGGGCTCTGTGACAACCTACAGGCGTAGGATGGAGTGGGAAGCAGGAGGGAGGAGCACTTCAGTGTTCTTGCCTGAAGCATCCCCATGGACAGAGGAGCCTGGTGGATTACAGTCTGCATCTCTCTTGCAGAGAGAGGACACAACTGAAGCAACTTCACGTACATGCACATGTGGGTAGAACTTCCCTGCATTGCTTATAAGGAATATTTATTTAAACAGAAGAACATAATAGTAAGATGCAATTTTAGATTAATTTTAAGATGCAAAAAACACAGTGAACATAAACAGTTGCATTTGCATGTATAGTATGGATGTGTAACTTGTGTGCATGTATGTGCTAAGTTGCTTCAGTCGTGTCTGACTCTTTGCTACCCTATAGGCTGTAGCCTGCCAAGTTCCTCGTCCATGGGATTCTCCAGGCAAGAATACTGGAGTGGATTGCCTTGCCCTTCTCCAGCGGATCTTTCTGACCCAGAAATTGAACCTGCGTCTCCTGTGGCTCCTGCAGTGCATGTGATTCTTTGCTTCTGAGCCACTGGAGAAGCCTGAGTAACATGACTTCAGTGTAATATGAAGATGGTAATATGATGATACTGGATGTAGGTTTCTCTATTCTAAAGGAGGCTATGCAATATATAGGTTATAAACACAACATCTGAGTTAATTTATCACCTCTTTTCCCCAAGGAAATGCACCTTTCACTTCAGTCTAATGAATGGCGTAACTAAGGGATGTGGAGGTTGGCCCTGCTCAGAAACAAGGGCTTCAGCTGATTCAAATACTCTAGTCTGCTTGACTCCGACTCCTCTGTGCCTTAGTGCATCTCACCGCAACTCTGTGTGCTTGAGAAATATTTCAAAGAATGTTAGGTAAATGAATATTTAAGAATGTTAAGATTTAAGGATGTTAAGTAGCTCATCTAAAGTCACGCAGCCACTAGATTTTAGGGATTTGCCGGAAAATCCTTGGAAAATCCTACTTCTGCTCTCCTTTTGTCAGGTGGCCATCATTCCTTCATCTGTGAAAGAGACAAGCTTGATAAATCGCTCCTGGGAGAACATGTGCCACGAGGATTGGCCTCTGATTCTCTAGGGATATCCTGTATGTATCAGCAAGGGGAGAAGATAAAGGCAGGGCATGTTCAGCAAAATGTATCTCTCTTGTCCTATTTTCTGATAAATTATGCATGCTGGCTGCCTGGAATATTTCTGGTTGAGAAGAGAGGACACCCACCTCTTAGCATCTAAATTGAGATAAGAACTGTTGTTCTTAGATGTCATCACTGCCAATCAACCCTGAAATAAAAGAGGGAGTCCATTTCTACAGGACCCCAGGGAAGTGGTGAACAGGTTGGTCCACAGAGCTTGACAGGTTTCTCTTTCTCTTAATTGAGGGCAAGGGAGAGCTTCACTATCGCTTTGGAACAAAAACAAGGAAACCTCACAAACCAGAGGGCTGAGAAACCTACGTAGATACTATCTGATTATTTCTTTCTTTCTTTCTTTTTTTTCTTAACACCCTCTTAGAAAATTAAAAGGATTTTGGAGAAAAATCCTTGGGTCTGATGGCTGCCCACTAGAGTTTTCAATACTTCACTCATGACCTGATAAGAAGGGCCACTTAAGTATTTCCCATAAAAAGGAGGATATCGCCCATGAAGTGTTGTCTTCTGATCCACGGGGCTTTCCTCGTGCTATTCTGTCTCCCATAGACCCTTGGAGAATTGCATGGAGGATTGTAACCAGCTCCCCCTGGTTTCCAGCATGACATTGTGGATGGGGCTCATCTTTGAATGGAACCATATTCACCAAGATAGTTTTGTGTATAGATATCTCTCAGAACCTATCATTAACATTAGAACACCTTGGTTGACACATTTCTATGAGGGCATGGATGGGTGCTTGTGTTGGTAACCAACACACACACAAATCTTGTTTTCTAAATCCGCTGATTTTTTAATCTCTTTTGTTAACCTCACTTGTCCGGAGTTAAATCAATCAAATCATCCTCAGTTCATGGCTCATTTTCATCCTTGGACCAAGCAAGACTCTTTTCCTGTTTATTTACTTGTTTTTCTCTTCACCCTCTTGATTATTTACCTCATCAAACCATTCATTCTAATGTGTTATCATCAAACACATACTGTTGTTGCTGTGCTGTGAGTAGTCGCTCAGTTGTGTCCAACTCTTTGCGACCCCATGGACTATAGTCTGCCAGGCTCCTCTGTCCATGAAAATTTCCAGGCATGAATACTGGAGTGGGTTGCCATTTCCTGTTCCGGGAGATCTTCCAGACCCAGGGATCAAACCTGAGTCTCTTACATCTTCTGCATCGACAGGCAGATTCTTTACTACTAGTGTCACTTGGGAAGCCTAAATATATATTGGGTTTTACTTACTTATATTTTTGATTTTTACAAATGGCTTTGGATTATAGATCTCAACTTGTTTTTCTCTTATTTTTTCACCTACACTATATTTGTTGGAACCATTTATGTTACTTCCAAATGCTTCCTAGTCTGCCATGGTATTCATCCACCACATTTTACCTATCCATTGCCTACAAATTCCACCACCATAAACAGAGTTGTAATAACCATATTTGTTCTTGTTCATGTGTGTACTTGTTTGATTTTGTTGTTATTCAGTCTGTCAGTCGTATCTGACTCTTTGTGACCCCGTGGACTACAGCACGCCAGGCTTCCCTGTCCTTCACCATCTCCTGGAGTCTGCTCAAATTCATGTCCATCAAATCAATGATGCTATCCAACCATTTTGTCCTCTGTTGTCCCCTTCTCCTCCTGCCTTCAATCTTTCCCAGCATCAGGGTCTTTTCCAATGAGTTGGCTCTTCACATAGGTGGCCAAAGTATTGGAGCTTCAGCTTCAGCATCAGTCCTTCCAATGAATATTCAAGGTTGATTTCTTTTAGGATTGAGTGGTTTGATCTCCTTGCAGTCCAAGGGACTCTCAAGAGTCTTTTCCAACACCACAGTTCAAAAGCATTAATTCTTGTTTGATAATTTTCTTAAAATATATTGTTGGGGACAGAATTGGCATATCAAAAAGTAAATCTAAATTTAATTTAATCAAGCACTGTCAGATTAGCACCTAGAATTGCTACACATGTCTATGCTTCCACTACAATATAGCTTAGTTTTGATGCATAGTTTTCTAATGATTCATGGTGCTCTTCTATGGACTTCTTGTTCTGTAATCTGACATTTGTAAAATTTCCTCTTTTTCTATTATGACTACTGATATTTGATTTTTTTGGTCTATATTTGTAGAAGTTCTTTGTTAACTTTAAAAATCATATGTATGTCATCTCAATCTGCCATCCATCTTTCAAGGTTATTTGTGAGGTTCTTTCTTGCCTTCATTATAGAGCAGGTAAAGTTAAATGGATTGGATGAGGAAACAGTCATTCTGAATTGCTGCCTAGGTGTTTTTTATTCCAGCCACAAGTTCTTGCTTTGCTCTTCCTGGGGCGCATTTTTAAATAACTACTTTGAGTTGAGCCCAGAAAAACTCAGTGAGCATAGGCCCAGTCGCCACCATAAGTAACAGGTGCTTGCTACCCTGCTCTTTATCTCCTGCTCACTTGTGGCCTAGGATGAAGGAGTGTGAGGAGTGCCCTTTCCTCAGTTCACTGGGCCCCTGCCTCCCCACCGTCATTTTTGGGATTGGTAAGTAACATATTGGTGATTTCACTTTCTTTGCCTGAATGTATTGAAATGTATCTTCAATCAACACAGCCCTGGAGTTTTCACCTCCCCAGAGTATGAGTTCAGATACTGAGAAAGATCAACCAACCCTGTGGGTATAATTTGCACCACCTCACTCTGCAGGACACAATCTATATAGTCTTAATACACCACCAAAGGGAACTCTGACACAGTAGGTTCTTCTTCATTACTTTGCCTTCTAGGAGCAAAAGGTGGCATAGTTCTGGACCTTGAAATGTAAGCAAAAATATTTGCTTTTCCAGTAAAGGGATGGAGTTTGTCAGTGGATCCTCCTTGCCTCCTTGCTCCTCGGATCCTCATGCATGATTGTCTATTGGCAACTCAATACCATTTTCTCCCTTTGATGCTCTTCCTGAGCTATAGGGCCAGAAGCCTGAGAACTACTTTTCTCAGATTTCTTGCCAGCAGAGTTTCTACATAAAGCCAGCACTTATATGAGATCTGGAATGCAGAAGAGAAGCAAAAGCCATTTCATTGGTCCTTGGACAGCAGTGAGCAGATCCATAGTCTTCAGCAGAGGAGAGATATTTGCAGTGGTTTCTGGTCATTTTCCCCTGGAGATGGAACTGGCAACCCACTCTAGTATTCTTGCCTGGAGAATCTCATGGACAGAGGAGTCTGACAGGCTCCAGTTCATGGGGTTGCACAGAGTCGGACACGACTGAGTGACTAAACATATATGCGTGCTGGTCATTTTCTTTAGTGTCAGCAGTTTTGACGCTGAGCAGGGCAATCATGATCAGTTATTTCTGTAGTTCCTGCAGCTTCCTAATCCCCAAAGCTAGTTGCAAACTCGGAACCAGCAATGACTTATGCAGACCTCCATTCTTCCAGACCACCATCCCGATAATTCCATAAACACTGAAATCCCCTTTCCATTTAAAATAGCTACAGAAGTTTCTGTTTTCCCCAATGGCCTTGACTGATACAAACAGAAAATGTGATGCTAAACCCTGTAACTTCCATCTCTTAAACAACCCTGCAGCAATATTCCAACCAGCTGAGAGGCTGACACAGAAAGATAGTACATTCTTGATGATACTGAGCCAATGGACCAGCTCCAAACTGCTTTATACTTTCACTGCTTTTTAATGAGAAGAAAAATAAAATGTATTTGTTAGCCATATTAGTTATGTTCTCATTTTTAAACAAAGCATTCCTAATGTTTCCCATTCCTCAGTTTCTCATCTGTAAACTGGGGCCACAATGAAGTTCAGTATGTACAACAAAGGGGCTTAGCATATCACAGCCACTTAAATGTTGGTGATTAATACTGAATAATTTTACTAGTCCTCAAATTAAAAATAAGATACATCTCTTCCTTTGCATGGAATTTTCAAGAAGGAGAATAAATCATGTATATAGAATATGCTTTTCTAACTTCAAGCCTGAATAATCAGTGCTATTAGTGAATGCTAAGTAATAATATTTTTGGATGGATACATTTTATTGCATTGACAAATAAGTTTAGCAGAAGTATTACATAGAGATCTGTGTATGAACTGCATACCATATTTTCAAAACATAAGGAAGAGATTGAGCTTGAGATAGCCCTACGCAGTGTACAGAAAAACAAACTTTAATGTTATGGGTATAACTTTCTCTCCTAATGGAATGTTCTATAAATATTTCTCATTTCATAATAACTTATTTAAAATAGGGTGACCATTTATAAATGTTCAGCTGGAGATCAAGAAAAAAGAAAATGTTGATTATATCTTGTCAACAGAGGATAACTGAGAGGTCATTATACTCCTTACTATTCTATGAAACCAAGACTATAATCAGTGCTTAGGTTGGAAAAATCTATTTTCCTCACCCAGTGGTTTTACAAGCACAGTGTCTTTAATATGGAAAGGTATTTGGCTTGTCCAACTTCTCTAGCAGTGTTCATAAATCAAGATAATTAGTATCAGCAGAACAAACAAGAGGAAAATATTATGATAAAACATAAGTGAGACGTGAAAGAATATTTTCAAAGGTACAATACTAATGAAAAACATAAAACCATTATTTTTTTTTCCAGAATGATTTTTCTGCTCATGATGAATCTTTCCAAATTTATTTCACTCTCAGGATACTCAAGGACTACAAAGATGTATTAGTATTTTGGCTTTGGAGTCATAAAATTACTTGTATTTTCAAATCAAGTTTTACCTTGAGGTCTATATAAATAAAATTGTTTTATTAAGTGCCAGTCCTTCATAATTATCTTTGCATTGTTGCTGTAGAGTAAGCTATAATTTCTTCAAGAAGTCGAGGCTTTTAAAATGTGATTCAAATATTTGCTAATAGCAATAATAAGATCCTTTTTTTTTTCTTCTTACCACCTTGAACAGTATTCCAGTCTCGGTGGACTGATACCAAATTGACAAACCACAGTAAAATTGCTCATACACTGAACCTGGGAGATAGAACAGCTGAGTGACAGGTGGGACTAATCAGGTGGTAGGTAAAACATCAAGATTGGATTTGATGAGGGGATTTCTTGGTCCGTGGTGCATTCAATCCTCTTTTCAATATACTGAAAAGTCATTTTTTTTTTTTTTAGCTAAGTTTGATTTTCATTATTCCCCAACCGTAGGTCTGTCAATATTCTTCAACAGATTGCCTTCTCACTGGGCCTAATTCTGCACCCAACCTAGTGGCCTGAGGGGAAGATTCAGAGTTAACAAAATGGTAGGGAGAAAATTAAATGCCTGGGCTCCTGTGAAATCTTGCTTTGAAGACCTTTTATTGTTATGTCAGTTCAGTTTAGTCGCTCAGTCATGTCCGACTCTGCGACCCCATGAATCGCAGCACGCCAGGCCTCCCTGTCCATCACCAATTCCTGGAGTTCACTCAAACTCACTTCCATAGAGTTGGTGATGCCATCCAGCCATCTCATCCTCTGTTGTCCCCTCTTCCTCCTGCCGCCAGTCCCTCCCAGCATCAGAGCCTTTTCCAATGACTCAACTCTTCGCATGAGGTGGCCAAAGTACTGGAGTTTCAGCTTTAGCATCATTCCTTCCAAAGAACACCCAGGACTGATCTCCTTCAGAATGGACTGGTTGGATCTCTTTGCAGTCCATGGGACTCTCAAGAGTCTTCTCCAACACCACAGTTCAAAAGCATCAATTTTTCGGCGCTCAGCTTTCTTCACAGTTCAACTCTCACATCCATACATGACTACTGGATATATGATAGCAGTAGTTAGTTGCAAAAATTAAGTAAACAAATAAGAATAAAAGTCATTCAGTGAGGTGGCATCAAATTGGTTATTTTCATCTGGTGACAGACTTACTTCCTATTCAGACCAGTTCTTTCCTGATCACCCATAGTGGTCAAGAGAGGCGATCATTTTACACCCAAATTAGGTCTATCATATTGTAAGAAATCCTACACAGATAACATTTCCTTTATTCTCCTCTAGATTAGAAACTCTTTTTTAAAAATTTACTTTCATGGAGTATAGTTGAATTATAATGTTAGTCACTGCTGTACAGCAAAGTGACTCATTTATTCATACATATAAATTCTTTTTCATATTCTTTTCCCTTAGGGTTTATAGCAGGATATTGAATATAATTCCCTAGGCTACATAGCAGGACCTTGTTGTCTATCCGCATCTGTTAATCCCAAAGTTCCAATCCATCCCTCCACCACAGTTCTTAACAAAAGGGTGTTTCCAGGTATCTGGAGGGAGCATTGCCTAAATTATACAGTGAATTCTTTCTCTGTCTCTTTAAGAGGTTCTGATAAGTTAAGTGCATTTCTGATAAAAAGAAGAGCTTACAATATCTTGATTCTCCACCCTTTCTCCTTGCTCTCTCTCATTGGTATGGACCTTGCAGCATTCAATGGTTTGCTCTGTTATAGGGTGGAAATTCATATACTGAAGTCCTAAGCCTCAGAACCTCATATTGAGACTATGTTTGGAAATAGTACCTTTAAGGAAATAACTGAGACAAAATGAGAGCCTAAGTGGTGGGCCCTAATCCAGTATGGCTGGTATCTTTGTAAGAAGAGGAGATTAGGACCTGAACACAGAGGAAAGGCCATGTAATAACCCAGGAAGAAGGTGGCCTTCTTCAAGCCAAGCTGAGAGGGCTCAGGAGAAACCAACACTGCTGATACTATGGTCTCAGACTTCCAGCCTCTGGACTGTGAAGAAAATACATTTCCATTGTTCAGGCCATCTAGTCTTAGGCACTTCGTTATTGCAGCCCCAGGAAACTGAGGCACTCTGGGCAGCTACACTGGTGGTTGAGATGCAGAGAGCTTCCTTGGTGATGGAAACACTAAGGTGGGTCAGCAGGTGGGGAAGATACACACGATATTGCCTCTACAGGGGGAGAGGGTGTGGGGACTGTGTGCCTTGTGGGTTCAGGTCAGTGTGAGGAATTGAAGACAAGAAGGCCTGGGCATTGCTGACACAAAGTCCTGATGTTTAGACTGCCAGGGCTTAATCTTCCTTCGTTGACAAGGTTAATTTACTTTAAAAAAAGGCAACTAATAATTGTTTTTAAGAGCGTAACAGGAGAATGCTTGTGATGAAAACAGCCATCCTCTGCTCACCCTCACCCTTCCTCCCAGTAGCAACCACCTTCAACTCTTCTGGCTGTGTCCTCTGCTATTAAGTTCATCTTTTAAATATTATATTTATATTCTTATTCTATTCACTCAATGAATATTTAATAAGGCTCAGTCCTAGTTGCAGGTACCCAGCAGTGAACAAAATAGTCCAAATTCACTGTCCCTTTGGAGCTGACATTTCCTTCGGGGAGGAGAGCGAGGAGCAAAATGAATAGGTAAATTGTGTGAGATGTAATACTACTGTGAAACCATGTCATACAAGAATGTGATATCTGAATTAAAAAGCACACCCCTTAAACTGGAATTAAGCAAGGAAGTGGCTCATAAGGACATCTGAGGATGAAGATTGCAAAGACAGAAAACGCAAATACAAAGCCCCTTAGATGGGGGTGCGTAAGACGTGCTTTAGAAACAAGAGCGGTGAGGAAGTGGAGTGAGCAGGGGTGGTAGTGAACATGTGGCTGGAGAGGACAAGGAAAGTGCAAGGAAGGGTGATGGAGAGTCTTGAGCCCACCAAAGCCTTCAGCTCTCACTCTGAAAGATGGGAGCCATGGGAGGATTTTGAGTAGAGAAATGACAAGATCCAGACCAGACAGGCTTAGCAAGAGCCTTTCTGGCTACTGGTGTGAGATGAGTTGGAAGAGGGGCTGAGCTGGAACGAAGCAAGAACCAGGCTACTGTAGCCACATGGCCTAGGGGGTGAGGAATGGGGGAGCTTGGGGCATATTTTGGAGGTAGAGTTGGTTGGATTACCTGATACATTGAGTTGGATGAGCTGATACATTGCGTGTGGGGGTGCTGGGAAGAAGAAAGTCAAGGATGATCCCAAGCTTTTTGGCTTCAGGAACTGAAGAATGGGATTTCCAGTAACAACACTGGGTGAGCTTTTATAAAAAGCAAATTCAAGAGGGAGCAACATGGTCTAGGAGAGTTTTAGTTTATCTGTTGTCATGATGGAATTAGCAGCAGCTTCCTTTCCCTCTCAAAAGCATCCCTGTTAGTCTGATTGTTGTGGTTGCCTTGCTCTTAAGTGGGGATGTCAAGAAGGCAGAAGAGTGGGGATTTGGTGAGAGGCTGTGCCAGGTACAGACTGTCAGATCCTTCAACATCTCTACCATTTGCACATCAAAATAAGTTTAAAATTCTTCAACATGTCACTTCCAATCTCCACTAGAGATTTCACTCCCAGGGTTCACCATTTATTTATATAGTTAACAAACACAGTGAACTCATTAGGTGCCAGGCACGGTTCTAGGTAGGTTGTAAATAGTTACTGACTTTATCATCATAGTGGTTTTACAGGGGAGAAGAGTGGCTACAAAAACTTATATTGAGAAAAAATAAATAATGTTATGGATTTTGAAAGCCTTTCCCAATATCTTTCAGATCTCAGAGTCCACTGTTGTTGTTGAGAAATTATTTTCATTCTCAATATATGGTATCTGACCCACTTTTGTAAAGACTTCTTGCCCCTAGTTTTCTAAAATGTCAAGAGCCTCGGTGCAACATTTTTGGGTCATTGCATTTTGTCCCTACAATTTGGAGACTCAAATGTGTCAGTCTGGGAAATTCATACTCATTTTCTCCCTCAGAATTTTTTCTTTTTTTCTTTGTGAACATCTTTTATTGGGTTTCTCTCTTTTTATTTTGTTTTCTATCTTCTGCTCTAGTTTCTGAAAAAAAAAAAAAATTCTTAACTTCTAACTCTTTTCTCAAACATTTTATTTTGGCTTTTAAAAAATTTTAATTTTTCTCTCAAGAACTGTTACTTCTCCTCTGATTGGCCTCTTTTCTTAGCAATTTGTTTGTGTTTCATTGGTGCAATATTTTCCCTTATTTCTCTCGGGATGCTTATTTATTTTTGCTGTTCCTTTGGTTTCCTGAACCATTCTGGCTTCTTTCAGTAGTGCCATAAACTTTGGGGGCATATATTTGTTGATTTGATTTAGTCTCTCTGTGTCAGGATGGAGGTTTTTCATAAATGTACAATGATGCTTAGTTTTCTAGTCATATCAAAATATGAGGCTGAAAGTTTGTGGAGAATTCCCTATACCTCTTGAACTTGTCTTCTACTGGAGGATGGCTTTGCAGTGAGGTACCCCATCCCACCCTTGCCTACCTCTTTGTCAAGGGGTTCTTCCAGTTCTTCAGAGAAATATTCTGTCTAAGAGATATTGGACTGGAGGCTGGGGGCTAGCTTCCCACCGTCCAGTGTACATTTTCATTTTGTTTCCCTGTTTTAATCAGAATCTGACCTCCACCCCAGCCTACTTTCACTGTGCTTGGTGCACCTAATCCTGAGTCTCTCAGGGTATTTTTTCCTACCATAATTCAACACCACATAATTCCCTACCACTTGGATGTGGTAGGGACCTGGCTTCGTGGACCAAGAGGGAGTTCCATAGTTCCAAACTAACATGCAGACTTTCTACCCATCTCCCTACTATGAGTCCCTGGATGAAATCCCAACACCCCAGCAGGGTGAATGGACTTGCTTTTCTTCTGCATTCTCTTTTTCAAGCAGCGTTTACCTCTACCGGGTCTGCTTTTGTTCCTCCAAATTTTTAATACAGTTTCTCATCCCTTGTTGTCATCTTTCCTGGTCTCTGTCTTTTTTTGGATTTGATTGCTTTTTAAAAAAAGTGTATGTCTGTTTTTTCAGAGTTTGGAAGCGGCAGAAAATAGATCCATGCTTGCCATGCAGCTAATTGCCTTTTGATCTAAAACCTATCCACACAAAAAAAAAAAAATAAAATCCTATTTTGGATACATTGTTGAGATAGATAAAAACTACATTTTGAGTTACCAAACTTATGTCTCTGCATCTTGTAAGTTTCAACCTTCCCCTTGAGAAAAAAACAAATACATAAGCCAGGTCAATATCTTATTGAGTCAATTTTGAAATGCATTGAAAGAAAAAAGAAAGTGCTAGTTTAATTTTTTGTCTCAAAAGCATTCAAGAATTTGTGTAACTTGATCCATTATTTTAGGAGGAGCTAGCCCCTCCCCCCACCAAATGTTGGTAGGTTGCCCTTTCTCTGCCTTTGTGCTGATTCTGACTTCTGTGATAGTGGATCAGGTTGAGAGCAGTTTTCTATGAACAGCCCACTGTCTTTCATCAGAAGTAAAGTTTCATGATGTATTTATTCCCACGCCTTTGCACTCAGGTGATGGGATATTCTGTCTCCCTAGAGAGTTGACAGGGCTTTTGGAAGGTCAGATCAGAGCTTTAGGGGTCATTCAGATCATGATGATAAAACACAGGACCGAAGCTGTGTGCACAGCTCTCAATCCTGGCTCTTGGTTTTCACATGTGTACACATGATTTTTTTTTTACCCAAATGGCATCATACTCAATGAGACTGACATGCTACCTACTGTGCTAACGAGGTACCTATGGTATCATACCATATGTGCCATTTTGCAAGTTGCATTTTCACTCAACTATTTGTTTTGGGGCTTTTTCCCATGTTGATTCATGTAAACTTTATTCATCACTTTTAACTTCTGAATACCGTTTCAGTGAATAAAATGCCATATTTTATGTATTGGCAAGTTTTCTAGAGCCTACAGGTGTCTCTCAACTTAAGAAGCCTGCAGAAGGATGTCTGAATCATGGACTATAAGAAAAGCTCCTCCCGTAACTAAGCTCTCTAGTCCTTTCAGCAAGTTCTCCATTCTTTGCTGGACCAGGTGTTTCTCCTCCCTTGCCAGAACAGAGGTACTTGGACAGATGCCCTCAGATGGCCATCTCTTCCTTACTAATTGATGGGATTAGCAGGCAGTCAAAGCAGAGATTTTATGCACCCATGTCTTGCAAATGTCACTGGGTACTCAGGTGCCCACTGCTAACACTTCCAGGAAGTGGGGGTGCACTGCTGCAAATGGGCTCCTCCCCTTGATCACTGCCTCCAGTTGAGCTTGTGGGAAATCAGACACCAAGACATCATTCAGGGCATGTTTTGAGCAAGTTAATGCAATCATAAGACACAAATAACTGTCATCTGAATTGCTAGAATGGTTGTGAGGAATCACTAATTAGATTATAAAGCATTTTTTGAAATTATTATTATTTGCAAAAAGCCCTATCAGAGAAATGGAGGCTTAGAGGCTGGCATCAGGTCAGCATGAAATCTCCTTCTCAGGAAAACAGACTCCATCTTGCAATTCATGAAGCTATGAAATTTCTAATTTGAGGATTTGTGAAAAGATGCACAATCTGTTGCTTCATACAGTCCATGACTGGATACGGTTTGGCCCATCTGCTCATTGGAGAATCACTTGGGTATGCCTTCTCTTTAGTATTTTAATTTCAGGTGTAGGTGTTTGGAAAAGGGAGTTACTAAAATTAATTGTATCAAGATGAGATATGTAAACTTATAAAGTGAAGCCACATGTTTAGCAATGCTAAACAATAGTTCTGTCCAGTTGTGTCTGCAGAAAGTTCTGATGGGCACAGATATTTATTTACTTCTATGTATTAACCACCTTGCTATTAAGAGAGGAAACATTTTAAAAAGTATTTTGTACTTAGCTCAGAATTTGGTGAAGAGAATTTTAACAGTGGTGGTGAGCATTTCAAGGTGAGAGGGAGTTTCAGTTATGTAATTAACAAATGGTTTCTGTTTGCCTCCTTGATGTCAGATCTTGAACTGAATGCAGAATTAGGAAAAACAAAGATCGTCTTTGCCTTTCTGGAACTTTTGGTCTCCTGGGAGGCTCAAAAATAAATAATCATGCTAATGACTATGTGATTTCAATCCTGGAAGTGCTATGGGTGGCTGTGCCCTATGTCACTGTGAGGAATGACCTGGCCTGCAAATCAGGAGAGTAGGATACCTCTTTTGTCTTGGGATCTGAAGAGTCAACAGGATTTTAGATGGGCCAGAGGAGGTGGATGAGCAGTAGGTGTGAAAGCCTGTACCTGAAAGGTGACAACACCTTTAAAGCCCTTCTTGTAAGGCTGGGCTAGGGTTGGGGGACAGAAAGCCCTGCCACCTGTCCCCAGAGGGTGGAGAGAATGGGCAAGTGGGAAAAGAGGATGCCTGGAGAGTAAGGAGGAGCTGAAGGGGTAGGGCTTGCACTGAGGTTATGCTGAAGGCAAAGGGAAACCAATGAAGTATTTGAATAAGAACACTTTGGTTGCAGAGTAAACAAGGAGAGAAGAGGCACTGGGAGCCCAAGGCAGCTGCATCTGTCCAGGTGAGAGTTATTTTATAAGACACACTACACACCCATAGTGGTGAGGAGAGAGAGAGTGAAAGCAAGAGACCTGCACACATGTGTATGTGCATGTGTATGTGTGAAAGAGAGAGAGAGAAATGAGTTAAAAGCTTGAGGGGCTTGGGTTTTAAAGTTGAAGCTAGTGATACCATTCTGATACAGTTATAAAATTTAAACTGGGTCCTCCCTCTTTGATACCAGGGTGGTTAATAGAGCAACCCACAAAGAGAATTACAATGATGAGCTTCAGCTACAATGGCTTATATATTTTTCTACCACTTTTCATATAAGAACAGCAAAACCAAAAGCTGAAATTTAGCTCTGCCATGTTCCAACCGTGTGACTTTGAGCAGTTTCTTAACGCTTTGAGCCTTAGTTTCTTCATTTCTGTTAACTAGTGCTAACAATGTTCCATGAGTTGAACAGCCAAAGCACACAACATGTGTGTCTCTGTGTGTGTCTGTGTGTCTGTGTTTTTGTGCTTCTTATGTGTATGTGTGGAGGACAGTGGAGGACAGAGGAGAATGGTGGGCTACTGCCTATGGGGTCGCAAAGAGTCAGACCCAACTTAGTGACTGAACAACAATATCATGTGTATGTGTGACTGGGTGTGTGTCTATGTATATCTGTGGATGTGTGTGTGTGAACTGGCTGCCACTTCTCCTGGACATTGCACAGCAGGCATTCCCCACTGTCAGTGTGAACCCCTCCCTCTTCCTTGCTGATGTGGTCCAGGTCCACACCTTCTCTTGTTGCCTTCAGGCAATGGCTCCCCAATTTAACTCCAAGGAGAATTGCTTCAGGAGTGAAAGATTGAACTCAGACCTGCTTTTTCAAATGTCTTGGAGCACCTCTCTTTCAATGTGTAACTAATACTTTAAACTCAAGTAGGTCTATACAGAGATTCTATAGGAAAAACACCTACTTTGGAGGAGGCCCAGGTAGCTCTGGGCAAAGACTCAAGTCTCTTGGGCCTTGTTTTCTTTAGCCCTCAGAACCCAGGGAACTCAGGGTTAGAATCAGGGTCAAAGCCTGCCTGGCTTGCAGATAAAGTCTGATTGGAACACAGCCGTGTCCATTCGTTTACTTATTGCTGAATAGTTGCCACAGAGACTGTAAATAGTTACCAGTGGACTGTAAACCCTCAAATATTTATTATCTGGCCCTTCACTGACAAAGTTTGCCAACTGCTGAATTAGATCCTTGGTCTCAAACTTCCCTTTCTTCCTCTTCCTCTTCCTCTTTTGTGGTTTCTTCCTTCCCCTCTATCTCAATTCCTTCTTTCTTCTATTTCTCTCTTTCTTTACATCTGTCTCTTTCTACCAACAATATATTATATATTAATAAAAGCCTTATACAAGACAAAAATGGGACTCATCTATTTCAAAGGTGTGCATGCGGATGGTTTTCAGTTACTTCAATTTGAAAATCACTGGACTGAATCATGGCTTCCCTGGTAGCTCAGCTGGGAAAGAATCTGCTGGCAATTCAGGAAACCCAGATTCAATTCCTGGGTTGGGAAGATCCCCTGGAGAAGGGATAAGCTACCCACTCCAGTATTCTTGGGTTTCTCTGGTGGCTCAGATGGTGAAGAATCCACCTGCAATGCGGGAGACCTGGGTTTGGGAGACTTGGTTTTGATCACCTGGGTTTGATCCCTGTGTTGGGAAGATCCCCTGGAGTAGGGCATGGCAACCTACTCCAATGTTCTTGCCTGGAGAATCTCTACGGACAGAGGAGCCTGGTGGTATATTCTAGAATTTAAATCTTGACTCTTGAGAACTCCTTATAGACTTTAGAAAAATAGCCAAGTGAAACAATGTGACTTGCCACCTTCCCCCATCCCATCCCCTCTCCCCTACTGGCAAAACCCCTTCCTTTATTTGTTTTCATCTTCAGTTCCCCACTTGTTTCTGTCACCCCGTAAGTCAGACTGAGATCCCCAGTCCCTGCTGCCATCTAGCTGCCCAGGAACCCTACCCAGGGCATGCATTGACCTTTGCCCCCTATAGCGGCATCTGTAGTTCCAGGCTTTTCTGGATCTTATCTCCGAGGGAGAAATTTCAGGTACTCTCCTCCGTATCTGCTTCCTACTGAGTGACAGCTGGATAATCAGATACATTAAGGCTGTTAATTTTATAAAGACTGTTAATTTTTACTAATAGCTTAATGAATTTATTCCTCCCAGGTTACACATTTGTATTCTAATTAGGGCTTTCAGGAGATGGTGTGCTAGTTAACCCAGAGGAAGGACTTCATTGGAGGGAATGCAGGCCATATTCAGAGAATTTAAGAGGTATCTAGAGTAAGAAGATCTTCTGGGTGCTGCTCACATCACTCTTTAAAAATGGCAATCCATTCTTCTTGTACTTGCCACTTCACTATTTCATGCCACTTTGGTCAGATGAGTAGGCAGCGTCATATATTATGCTGTGTCTCTTCTACTTATAAGCCACGTGACCATGAGCATGTGACAGGACATTTCTGTGGCTCAGACTCCATCTGTCCATTGCGGTGATAGGAGGAAATCAGCTTAGTTTTCTGCATATAAGGGTCTCAATAAATGTTCCTTATTTTCCCATCAAAGTGCAATGCAGACCTCTTACGTTTGGGATAAGAAATTTTCATCTTGGTCTCATGCACAACAGATTCACTGATTTAGAAGATAAAACTTTTGGGGGGACCTTCTTGGTGGTCCAGTGGTTAAGACTTCACCTTCTAGTGCAAGGGGTGTGGGTTTGACCCCTGGTAGGGGAGCTAAGATGCCACATACCCAGCAGAAAAAAAAAAAAATCAAAACATAAAACAGAAGCAATTTTGTAATAGATTCAATAAGGACTTTAAAATGGTTCACATAAAAAAAAATCTTAAAAAAAAACAAAACTTTTTTGTCTTTTTCTCTTCTCCATCTCATTCTTCAAGGGGACAATCATTGAAATCAGAGAAGTCAAAGACACGAGAGACATTAGAAAATAAGAACTTGCTTCATTTACATCTCAAATGCAAGGAGAGCCTAACTGGTTTATTTAGGGTCATCAGAGGTCTAGTTAGCAGCAGATGCAGAGCTGGAAAGCAAGTCTCCAAATTCCCAGTCTCTGCAAGTCAGAAAGCAAATAGCACGTTTCCTCCCCTGAAACTTCTATCCTATACCAAAGAAAATGCTGAATCAAAACTCCACCTTTGGAACAACACATGTAAAGAATTGCTCAAGAAACCTCCAGGACTGGTAAGGTGGCATATTTCATCCCATTTGGACCAGGGAAATGGTCAAGCTCTCAAATCCACTTAACGAAGCCAGAAAGTAGGTCATTGTACCTTGCCCATCATTTATCATCTGTTTCTTAAGTCTGTTTCTGTAACTAGCAATGAAACCTGACTTCATCACATTTATTATGGGATGAAAACTGAGCTTCTGTGTGTTGATGGCACAGATCTGGGGAGTTACCCTGCCCACTTGAACTTTACATAGACCTCTTACCGTTTATGCTGTATTCATTCCACCATGCAAAGAGCTCTCTCCTCATTGCTGGAGAGCCTAACAAGAAAGTGGCCAGCTGCTTCAAGTAGCCCCAGTCTTGAGGGCAATAACAACCTAGCCGGCTGCGGGTCTCTCCTCCCGCCCTCTTGTCAATCCCCATGCAACTGTTTGAATCTCTCCTTGCACCAGCTGCCCCACCCTCCCTTTCAAAAATTACTTTCAGTAATTACTCCAGCTCAAGGATGCTGTCCAATCTAAAAGAGCTAATGAGAACCAGTCCTTCAATCTAAACTGTAATCAGCTTATAACAAGCTCCCTTTTCCTGGGCTTCATTACTGTGACACAATCTATTTTTCATACCTCAAAATGATAAGGCAGAGTTGGGGGAAAAGAATCTCTATCACCAGGCTTGCATGAAAGGGAGATGGGCTTAAGCATGCAGAATTGATTTATTTGCATTCTTCTATTGCTTTGGTGGCTGCATCTTTGAAAGAAGTTAATATCGTATTTTTGATTTGGCCCTAAGAACAGCAGGGCCTGACAATCAAGCATGCTTATTACCATCCAGGAAGGGAAAAAAAGAATAGCCCAGTGGAGCTCAAGTGCATCATGATTTATTTGGACATGTGCAGACTTGGAGCAGAAAAGCATTTTAAATTCTGTTGGGGCATCTGCCAATGCTTTCTTTATCAGAGTGTTTGTTCTCCCTGAAATATGGATGATTGTTACCTGTAAACCTATTAGCTACTTACCTGCCTTACTTTTCATGTGTAAACTCTTCATTGTTCATTTCCAAAGAAAGAACATGGAGGGCGCCAGCCACAGGGGTAGTCGCTAGGAGTTTGGGAAATCTGCTTGCCTAATATTGTAGAGTCTGTTGATAAACACCCAGGCTATTTTAATCTCCTTTCCAAGTTTATCCTCCTGAGTTCATTTCCAAACTGTCATGTTTTGCCTGGTGTGATTAAAGCCGGGCCCGACGAAGCGGCCGCATTCTCCTGGCATGATTTCCTAGGCACGGAGGCTGTGGCAGAGCATGCCTATTAATCCCACCCTAATGATTAAAGAGGCTGATGGGCTGCAACATCTGATGGGTTAATACCGGTAGCTGAGTTCTTGGGTTTAATCCAACTCAGGCATCACTTTGAATGAGACAGTTTGATGAGCTTCAGTAAGGCTGGGGCTGCTGTCATTGTCCATTTTAGTCTCCAAATACCAGGAAAAGATAAAAGCCAGTCTCAGTGGGCTAGACAGCTCCTAGGAGTTTGAATGTCAATAGCATAAAGATATCAAATGCAGATTGGAGTATTTTTGTTAAATAACTGTTAAAGGGCAAAGAAACCACACAAAGAACCCCGGTGCACTATTTTAGTAACCTCCCTGCCAAGAACAGAAAAAAAAAAAAAAATAGAACTCATTAATCAGATTTTAAACGTTGTTTTTCACTGCTTTATCTAAAAATGTGTAAAACATGAGGTTAAATTGGAAAATCTTTTACCCCATCCCTTCATTGGTAGAGAATAACTGCATACAACTCATTTAAAGCTAGAGGCTCAACAATTTACTCATTAGACACAATAACTAGTAAGCTGGTATCTCCACTCAAGTGGGATCTTGATCAGACAATCAGGGAAGGTGGGTCTCGGCTGCCTCTCCATCTTCAAGAGCGCTGGGATCCAACTTGCTTTTAAAATTGCAAGGCTGTCAGAAGACCCAGATAGAGCATCTGCACTTCAGGCAAGTCCATAAATTAACTTCTAGTAGTTATGGCATTCTGAAAGAATGGAGCTTTCATTGGAATTCATGGTTCGTCTGTTTCAGGAATGTTATGTAACCATGCCTGTTATGCAGGGAGAATGTTCTCTCATGTTTGCAGAAAGGAATTTTTCTTGCCAAAGCAAGACTTTAGGTTATCATCCTCTCTTCCTTCTGCTTCCCTCCCTTCCTCCCTCCCGGACTCTTTCTTTTTGAAGGTGACCATATGAAAACATGTAAAGGGGAATGCCTTTAAGTCTGATGCCAGGGGACAGAATTCATAGCCTCCTCTGGACATTTCAATCAGGATTTTCTTGTATGAGTGTTAGATTTGAAGGAATTTGAGTTGGCTGGCAGAATATATGAATTTATACATCACTGTATTATTTTCTTAACGGATGTTGATTTCCAATATACTTAGCCTCTCTCATGTTTTATCCACCTGCCCATAAGCATCACAATTGTGAATTGTGTTGCAAGTAAAAATCCAGGTTGCTGTCATGCATATAGGTCTTTACTAAAGATAAAAGTGAAAGCACCAGTTTGTCTCAGGAATAATATAAATTTACAATCCTGTATGGTGACTTTCATCTTAGTCAACATATACACAACATGCAGTAAATCTTTATTTCTAACTAGGTACATTTATTGACACCTTCTGTATGCTGAAAAAGAATGCTAGGTATTGAGAATATCAGATGTGTAATGCTCAGTCTGAAAGCTCAAAGTCTCATCCCTGGAATCTAAATAAAGATTTTTCTTGATAATGTTAAGAAAAAGAGGAAATAATAGTTTAAAAAGCCTACTCTTAAAGGTATACCTAAAAATAATATTCAGATTATAATTTGGGGAGATACATTTCTACTGGTGATATAACGAAGCTAGTCAGTGTATCCACGAGTATTTAAAGATGTTTGCTTTGTTTGATGACCAATTTAGGATTACAGTTTAAAGTTTCCTCAAATAAGCCAGGGAATATGTAAATGATTTTAAATACATACTAGCTTCAATGCAATTTCTTAGGATGTAAAGACACATGAAGTATCCTTATTGTCAAGGACTTTAAAACCTAATAGAAGATATAGAAACACTGAAATCAAAGTTTAAATATATCCATATGTTGTATTTATAAATATAGTTTAAATTAAGCTAATACATTTTTCAACAGCTAATGCATTTTTAAGTGAAAAAAGTTCAAAAGCGTACCTGGAAAGTTATATTGATTAGAAATATTTTGAGTAAACTATTTATGACTTGTGGCAAAAAATGAATTCTGTGCTGATTTTACATGGAGGGCCACACAGAAGGTGGGGAAGACAATCAAGATAAAATGGCTGCAGATCCATGTGCCCAGGTTTTAGAACTAATGTTTCTTGTGAGTTTCATTTTGTTTTCCTTTCTCCCATCTTTCCTACCACTTCTCCCTACCTCCCTCAAGACTTGGGTGTATCATGTAACTCATCTGTGACTTTTTCTCTTTAAAATTTCACTTTTATAGAAGAATATTATTCAAAAATATACATTTTGTTGTAGAAAACAGTCTAATTTCTTAAAAGAGAGTTTCATAATATACAATTTTATCATGGTAACTTTATCATTAAGAACACTTCATGATGTAACCTTATTATTGTTAATAAAAAGCTGAAATAGCCCCTTAATGTTTTCACTCAGTGTTTTTAATACAAAACAGTCATGGAATATTATGAAAATATATAAATATTATAATATAAATAGGTTCTAGTTAGCAAGCTTGCATCCTCTTGATGGAATATAAAAATAATCCTTTGGGGATTTATTAACCTGAGATCCAAGCATTAGTTATGGATTTGCTTCTGAGAGTTCATTTGATCAGTTTGCAAAACTAAGTTTTTAGCTTTGCCTTGAACTGTAAAACGAACTTCCCAGGTAGCCCTACTGGTAAAGAACTTGCCTGCTAAGAGACACAGGTTGGATCCCTAAGTTGGGAAGGTCCCTTGGAATAGAAAATGGCAACCCACCCCAGTATCCTTGCCTGGAGAATCTCATGGACAGAGAAGCCTGGCAGGCTATTGTCCACAGAATTGCAAAGAACTGGACACGACTGAAGCGACAACACAAGAATAAAACTGGTAACTTTGAAAAGGCAGAGAGAAATGGAATTAATAAAATGTTATTCATTGCTAAGATTTCTAATCCAGAAAATAAATTCACATGATAAATAAATTCAAACAATAAATTCAAAGCAATAAATTCAAACAATGGCAATGCACCATTGTTTTAGGCCTGGGCATGGGCACCTGTGCATCTCATGTTTCCCAATTTTACATTTACATCTCATGGTCTACTTGGTACTGTGGGGGTCATAAGGCACCCCAAATATGAGTGACAGGAGATGGTGAAAGAGGGATAGGGATGCAGGAGGAGGAAGTGGGAAGATACCAAGTACCTTGAGTTGTTTTAGAATTCTGCTTTAGGGTAATCAAACCAGAGGTCCACATGGATAACTATACTATAAGTAAGACTAGCTCTTGGTGTTAACATATTTCTCAGTTCTGTTCAATAGATGTCCAGGAAGATATCATAGAACTGGTGGCTGTGAGCTGGGAAATCAAAGAGCAAAATTTGAAAAATAGGAGACAGAATAAGAACATTCAAGAAAGAATGCACGGTGTATAAAGAAGAAATAATTCTGAGGAGTATTAGATTTACAAGTTGCAGACATCATCTCGTTCAGTTCAGTTCAATTCAGTCTCTCAGTTGTGCCCGACTCTTTGTGATCCCATGGACTGCAGCACGCCAGGCTTCACTGTCCTTCACTAACTCCTGGAGTTTACACAGACTCATGTTCATTGAGTCAGTGATGCCATCCAACCATCTCAACCTCTATCAGACCCTTCTCCTCCCACCTTCAATCTTTCCCAGCATCAGGGTCTTTTCAAATGAGTCAGCTCTTCACATCGGGTGGCCAAAGTGTTGGAGTTTCAGCTTTAACATCAGTCCTTCCAATGAACACCCAGGACTGGTCTCTCTTAGGATGGACTGGTTTGATCTCCTTGCAGTCCAAGGGGGTCTCAAGTGTCTCCTCCAACACCACAGTTCAAAAGCATCAATTCCTAGATGCTCAGCTTTCTTTATAGTCCAACTCTCACATCCAACATGACTACTGGAAAAACTATAGCCTTGACTAGACAGACCTTTGTTGGCAAAGTAATGTCTCTGATTTTTAATATGCTGTCTAGATTTGTGATAACTTTCCTTCCAAGGAGTAAGCGTCTTTTAATTTCATGGCTGCAGTCACCATCTGCAGTGATTTTGGAGCCCAGAAAAATAAAGTCAGCCACTGTTTCCATTGTTTCCCCATCTATTTGCCATGAAGTGATGGGCTCAGATGCCATGATCTTAGTTTGCTGAATGTTGAGCTTTAAGCTAACTTTTCACTCTCCTATTTCACTTTCATCAAGAAGCTCTTTAGTTCTCCTTCACTTTCTGCCATAAGGGTGGTGTCATCTGCATATCTTCTGCTTCTGTTAGGTCCATACCATTAGTGTCCTTTTTTGAGCCCATCTTTATATGAAATATTCCCTTGGTATCTCTAATATTGAGGTTATTGATATTTCTCCCAGCAATCTTGATTCTAGCTTGTACTTTATCCAGCACAGCACTTCTCATAGTGTACTCTGCATATAAGTTAAATAAGCAGGGTGTCAATATACAACCTTGATGTACTCCTTTTCCTATTTGGAACCAGTCTGTTGTTCCGTGTCCAGTTCTAACTGTTGCTTCCTGACCTGCATACAGATTTTTAAAGAGGCAGGTCAAGTGGTCTGGTATTCCCTTCTCTTTCAGAATTTTCCACAGTTTGTTGTGATCCATACAGTCAAAGGCTTTGGCATAGTCAATAAAGCAGAAATAGATGTTTTCCTGGAACTCTCTTGCTTTTTCAATGATCCAGCAGATGTTGGCAATTTGATCTCTGGTTCTTCTGCCTTTTCTAAAACCAGCTTAAACATCTGGAAGTTCATGGTTCACGTACTGCTGAAGCCTGGCTTGGAAATTTTGAGCATTACTTTACTAGCATGTGAGATGAATGCAATTGTGCAGTAGTTTGAGCATTCTTTGGCATTGGAATGAAAACTGACCTTTTCCAGTCCTGTGGTCACTGCTGAGTTTTCTAAATTTGCTAGCATATTGAGTGCAACACTTTCATAGCATCATCTTTTAGGATTTGAAATAGTTCAACTGGAATTCTATCACCTCCACTAGCTTTGTTTGTAGTGATGCTTCCTAAGGCCCACTTGACTTCACATTCCAGGATGTCTGGCTCTAGGTGAGTGATCACACCCATTGTGATTATCTTGGTTGTGAAGATCTTTTTTGTACAGTTCTTCTGTGTATTCTTGCCACCTCTTCTTAATATCTTCTGCTTCTGTTAGACCCACAACATTTGTGTACTTTATTGAGCCCATCTTTGTATGAAATATTCCCTCGCTATCTCTAATTTTCTTGAAGAGATCTCTAGTCTTTCCTGTTCTATTATTTTCCTCTATTTCTTTGCACTGATCACTGAGGAAGGCTTTCTTATCTCTCCTTGCTATTCTTTGGAACTCTGCATTCATTGACCAATGTAGCAAGGAAGGTCTTTTATTTAGGAAAAACTTTAGCAAAAAGAGTGGTTTACAGTACTTACAGGATTTATCCATATTTACCCTTCACTGTGGGGCTCAATTAGTACAGACTATCATTGCTGTATATGATACACAAGAAAAAATAGTTGGTAATTATACTATAGACTGGAGGTTATCAGTACAAATAACAAAATCATAAAGGTTTGGTGAGTTCACCATAATAAGTCAGTTTGGGAAAAGTATGCTAAAACAATACACATGCAATCACAGATTGTTAACTTAAAAAAAGGAAAAAGAAAAAATCCTCATGAGTCAGCCAGAAACGTCACAGTCTTGCAGATTTTCTCGTTTTAGACCAAAGTAAATCCGTCTCTAAGAGGACATTCTCTGAGTCACACTGATAAAACATGCTGAACAGAGACAGGAGATGACACCTAAACAGTTTCTACCTCCTGGGGATGATCAGCATGGTGAAGGAAAAAAAAAATCATGTTTTTCAATGGCTAATTCTGTTTTCGAGTTAAAATAAACTTGGAAAATTATCTTTTACAAGAGAAGCATGTTTTCTTGTCATGAAAAGGCTTTTAACCACTTTTTACTCATAAAATTTGAAATGTTTTTAAGCATGGTTTTGGTTTGGAGTAATTTTTGCCTCCACAATTGTTCATGGTGAGAAGTGTAACTGTCTAGTGATTAACACGTGCGTGTGTGCTAAGTTGCTTCAGTCGTGTCCAACTCTTTGCGACTCCATGGCCTGTAGCCCTCCAGGTTCCTCTGCCCAAGGGATTCTCCAGGCTAGAATACTGGAGTGGGTTGCTGTGCCCTTCTCCAGGGGATCCTCCCCACTCAGGGATTGAACCTCTATCACTTTACGTCTCCTGTGTTGGTAGTCCAGTTCTTTACCATCAGCGCCATCTGGGAAGCCTGATGATAAACACATATTTATTGAAATGCTTTCTACAAGCAATGTTTATAGAAATGCTTTCTATAACTGCTTTGGGTGTTATGAGTATTACAATAATTTATTTTACTTTGAAAATAACTCGTCCAGCCTTCTAGTGCTGCTGGATCTTCTTTGCTTTAGGAAAGTGAGGAGTTCGTGCACAAACTATGCTGAAGCAAGCTGGTGTAACAAGTGTTATGAGGTCAGGAGGTCAGGTTTCCTTGGTTCTGGCTCCAGGGATCTGAAGAGTGCTTCCTTCAGTTCAGTTCAGTTAAGTCACTCAGTAGTGTCCGACTCTTTGTGACCCCATGGACTGCAGCACACCAGGCCTCCCTGTCCATCACCAACTCCCAGAATTTACTGAAACCCATGTCCATTGAGTCGGTGATGCCATCCAACCATCTCACCCTCTGTCGTCCCCTTCTCCTCCTGCCCTCAATCTTTCCCAGCATCAGGGTCTTTTCCAATGAGTCAGCTCTTCGCATCAGGTGACCAAAGTATTGGAGTTTCAGCTTCAACATCAGTCCTTCCAATGAATATTCAGGACTGATTTCCTTTAGCATGGACTGGTTGGATCTCCTTGCAGTCCAAGGGACTCTCAAGAGTCTTCTCCAACACCACAGTTCAAAAGCATCAATTATTTGGTGCTCAAGTGCTTGTTTGGAAAGTTGCTCAGTTGTGTCCGACTCTTTGCAACCCCATGGACTGTAGCCTACCAGGTTCCACCATCCATGGAATTTTCCAGGCAGGAATACTGGAGTGGGTTGCCATTTCCTTCTCCAGGAGATCTTCCCGATCCAGGAATTGAACCCAGGTCCCCCACATGATAGGCATTGTAGGCAGACGCTTTACCATCTGAGCCACCAGGGAAGCCGGATGTTATGTTCAAAGTAGTTTATTTACCTTAGCCTTGACTTTGTTGGGAGCAAAAGTTTGCCCCCAGATTTCCAGAATTTCAGAACTTTTTATTTCCTGGGTAGACTGGAGTGGTTGCTTATTCTAACAATATGTACTTAAAATATCTCGATTTTGAAGCAAGTACTTGTCAGCCAGACCTATACTTTGCAACTGAAGAAAGGCACACGGACATGGCAAATTTAGCTCACCTGCTCTAAAAGCATAATGAATTCCTCTCATCTCTCCTTTTCTCTTTTTGTTCATTTAAACTTCCATGTCTTTTATTTCATTTCTCACCTGCCTCCTACCGTTTTCAGGATGCTTTGGAGAGTACCTACCCATTCACTAAGTTTAAATATTGTGTTTGTTATATATATCTTTTAAAAGGAATTGTTTGTGGATCAGCTTTCTGTCACATAAAAAGTACAGATTCCATTTTAGTTGGATCTTCCTGGACTCTTAAACTTAGCACTGAAATCCTTCCTGGGAGACAGTATTGAATAGTGACTATAAATTTAGACTCTTGTGACTCCAGCTTTGTGATCACCTTTGTGCCACTTATGGCCTCAGTTTTTTGACCTCAGAGAGCCTAACAGCTTCAAACCTTAGTTGCCTTGTTTCCATTTCATAAAATGAAGACGTGACAGAGGTGAAATGAGATAATCCACTTAAAATCCTTAATGTAGTTTCTTGGGGCTTCTGTGGTGGCTCAGATGGTAAGGGATCTACCTTCAATGTAGGAAACTTGGGTTCGATCCCTGGGTCGGGAAGATCCCCTGGAGAATTGAATGGTTACCCACTTCAGTATTTTTGCCTGGAGAATTCCATGAACAGAGGAGCCTGGAGGGCTACAGTCCATGGGGTCATGAAGAGTTGGACATGTCTGAGCGACTAACACTTTCATTGATAGTGATTCTTCTTTTGAGTTGAATATTCTTTATCATCATCATCATCATCTTTGTCAAGGTGCCAAGTGGTGGAGGGTATCTTTTTGGAACATCAATTGTGCTTGAGAATTTAAGGAAAAGACTTAATTGATTTTACTCATAAATAATTGAAAGTATCATTTGTACATTGAAACAAATGCAGCCCTACTGCAGAACAGAACAGAAGTCATATGGATTTCTCAAAGTAAAATAAGACTTAACATAATTTTGTACTTGTAGCAGAAGGCCTCTGATGGAGTCTATTCACATTCTTCTGACACTTGGGGTATTCTACTCAAGGGGAGATTTTGAGAGGTGCTGCTACTGGTTAACACAATGGGATATAAAAGAGCCACAATACACATACAGTGGCATATGTGGTGGATTTGTAATGTAGCAACTTAGCTAAGCTTGTGTTGCATTTCCAACAACTTCTTTTCTGAACAGTTCTGATTTAGCAAGGACTATCAGAGACAGTTTTGGGGAGATGTAGATGGTGCATATGGAGTGATCATATTCCTTTTTACTGGAGAGGTGTGTGGTAATCATGAGGCATCATTGCCATCTGCACCTGTTGTCATTTACCTGATGGTTCACCTGCTTGGCATTGGGCAACAGCTGGACCCTCAGCATCTCCTTCTGGATCTTGTTTCTCCAGCTCCAGGTTCATGATGAAAGGCAACCGCCTCTATAGCAGGTGCAACTGGATACATAATTTCTGAGGCCTGAATGTATAATGAAAATATGGAGCCTCTGGTCAAATATTATTAAGAATTTCAAGATGGCAACAGCAGAGCATGAAACCTTCTGTGAATAACCATAGGAATGAGGTCTCTATACCACAAAGCCATCCATTTTTTCACAGTGTTATTTCAGTGACACCAATGGGGTTTCTCTATTTTCTCTAATTCATTCACTGAGGTTTATTTATTTATTTTTAGTAGTGGGAATAATATTTGAAAATCTTGAGAAGACCCCAGACTTAACAATGAGAAAACTGCTGAAGATGACAAGATGTCAGGTCCTCCTTCAAGAACAAGGGGAGATTTGAGGAAGTGGAGAATGTCCTTTGGACAGACATGCAGGCCACTGAAAGAATAGAGGTGGGGCTCTAGGGCAGATGTCAACACACTTTCCCTTGAGGGGTCAGAGAACACATATTTTAGGCCTTGTGGGTCATATGTTCACTATTGCAACTACTCAGCTCTGGTATAGTACCATGAAAACAGCCATCCACAATATATAAATGAAAGAAAGTGGATCCATTCCAATAGAACATTATTTATTGACACTGAACATTGAAATTCATATAATTTTCATGTGCCACGAAATATTTATTGATTTTTTCCAGCCATTTAAAAATGTAAAAATCATTCTTAGTTTTCAGGCTGAACAAAAACAGGCAACAGACTGGAGCTTGCCAATCTCTTTTCTAGAAGCAAACATCCCTGATTGTGTTTGTCTAAACTTGACTTAGCCACGAGACCAGAGTTTATGGTGGGTCACTAGGCACTGGGGTCACTGAAGAGCTATCACAATGCAGAATCCTGAGCCTCAGAAATCAGTATATTGAAGAAGTACTCCAGATCAACCCTATGTAAAATAACTTTTTAAAACTATATATGTAGGATTTAAGTAACCTTTTTTTCTAATTCCCCGTCTTTGCTTACGAGGAAAGAAAATTTGAACACCAGACAATTCTAAAGGCTGAGACAAAACTACACATATAAATATATCTGGACACATATCTACACCTTCATGTTTGGATAATATCCATCCGGTACACACACGTGTGTGCCTAATGACATATGTATCCATGAAGTTGCTCAGTTGTGTCCAACTCTTCACGACCCATGGACTGTAGCCCACCAGGCTCCTCCATCTGTGAGATTTTCTAGGCAAGAATACTGGATTGGGTTGCCATTTCCTTCTCCAGGGGATCTTCCCGACCCGTGGATCGAACCCGGGTCTCCCGCACTGTGGGCAGATGCTTTATCATCTGAGCCACCAGGGAACCCCTCAATGACATACAATGACATATGTATGACATCCCATATTTCTATCTATGAACATGTATGATTATGGATGCACTGGTACATGCTCATGCAATACAACATGTACAAAACCTTGTTTTGCAGCTATTTAAGATAGTGATGAAAACCCAAATGTTCATTTGAGAAAAATAACTGGTTCCATACCATATACATGCTTTGACATAGGACAGAGTAGAAATGATCATGTAATACTATCACCTCTGCTGAAGTTGGAGGTAGGGGAAGCAAATGTTATTTGTTCCAGGCTTCAAGCCTCATTAATATGTGTTGATGAGGTCCTTCATCACATCAAAGAAGTACCATCTTTTAGAGACAGTTGCTTTGAATAAAAGGTTTAAACATGGGTACAAAGTAAATTTTCTTAAAGTACCTGAATGAACACACACATTCAACTATTATTACAAATATTACTCACTCATGGATTTTATAGTGATCTGATTAATTTGAAATGATTTTCAGATGAAGGACAAGACCATTTAATCTCCTTAAAGTGCCATTCTTTGATTTTATCCTACCTTTTTTTCCCCCTTTAATTTGTATAGTTTTGCTTTAAACTTGACTTTCCCTTTCCCATTTAGAGAGATGTTCTCAAACACAAGACTAATTCCTGCTGGTAATGTTGCTCATTAGGAACATTTCCAGCAAGAGAGGTGAATGGTGCAGCAAATATCTCTTCATTTCCAGCATGGCAAATAATCTGTCAAGACAACACCCTAGCCAATTGTTTAATTGCGTATCAGGTTTAGGTGACAGAACTTGGACATGACATGACAAAAGGGCTTAGGAAGGGCTATCCATCTTCCTTCCCTTTAGAACAGCCGAGTCTTCAATAAAGACATCTGTTAAGTCTTTATTTCCTAAGGCATATAGAACCATCCTTCTTACCTTTCAATTAGTAATGGAGGAACTTCAAAAAGGTGAGGTTTCATTTTGATTTTTGCTATTGCTGGCAGGTTTCAGATACTTGGATAGTTTAATGGATTCCATCTCCTCCTCCCCCCCCCCCTTTTTTTTTCTTACTCTCAGAATGGTTCCTATTAGAAGTTCATTGGCTTCTTTTTCTTCCTTGTATGCAATTAATTATTTTTGAGATATTGGCCAGGAGAGAAAGAAAAGAAAAATCTTTTTGAAAAGATGATTTTTCTTCTCTTTTTTTAAAAAAATAATAACCACCTTTTAGAGCTGCTGAATGAATTCATCTGAACTACACCTTCACCCGTCATCATTTGCAAATAAATTCTTCTTGAACTTAGTTTCGTAAAATTTTCATAAAGTTTAGAATGTGCCCAAGATTAAAAAAGGGTCTTTCTGTATTAATCCTATTTTTATTTTAAGGTTTGATCTATTTTTGGATCCTCTTGTTTTTAACAGTTCCTGAACTAGTTTGTATCAAATTAGAGGTTAAGATTTCCAAATTATTAATATACGTACATCTGGAGACCTGAGCCATGGTACTAGATACAGCTACTTGCTGTAAATGTGTTGGAATCTCCCCTCCTAAATGTATTTGTTCTCCTATTTCTACTTTGTGCAAGAGGACACTAAGCCTTATTTTCACTTTAACCTCAACCTGACCCTATGATCGCTATACACTAAATATCACTCACCCATTCGTCCATCCATTTCATGTGTTTTACTAGGTACCCACTCTATGCCTTACACTTAGCTATTTACTGGAAAAATAATGGTGGGCTTAAAACTCAGACACAGTCTTTTCCTCAGAGAACTTGGAGTCTAGTGAGGAGTAAGATACAAATTTTTAAAAATCTCACAAATAATTATATATTTTCATTGAAGGAGATGTACATGGGAACTTTTGATAGGACAAGTTTACCTGGTCAGGACAGGCAAGGAAGACTACCCCAAGGAAATGATGACAGAGCTGAGGAATAGAGGGTGAAGAGGAGGAAGAGGAAGACAAGGAGGGTAACCGGGGAAAAAAGCAATGGAAGAATGGAAACTAGAGAGGCAATGAACTACCCTTCCCCCACCTCCAAATCCCACATTAAAATAACAGCACTCTATTTTTATGTTATGTATGAGTTGGACTTGCACATGTGCTTTGAATAGTGGTGATGGAAGGATGGGTTTTCTTTGAGAACCACAGAGGGCTTTGAGTCCTAACTAGAAGACAATATAGAATAAAAACACCTGAAGATCCATTATGTTGGAAAAAGTGTGCCTTTTCATAAAACATTTGCAAGTGGGTTTCTATTTCTCCTCCCAGCCTATCAGTCTTTTTTCATGTGGATTATCTACAGGAGACATGTTTGATCACTTTTAACCAGTTAGGTAAAAATGTTCCCACATCAATCTTACATTGTGTCTCAACTCCTATTATTCTGGTCTTGGAAGAGTTAGGAAATGGCATACCTAAGATGTGGAGTAGGATATGTACCACATACATGAGTTTATGATTCAGGACATGAGCTCGAATTAGAGCTTAGCTTAAATCCCAAAGGGCTTCTCTTGTGGCTCAGATGGTAAAGAATCTGACTACAGTGAGGGAGAACCAGGTTTGATCCCTGGGTCAGGAAGATCCCCTGGAGAAGGGTATGGCTACCCACTCCAGTATTTTTGCCTGGAGAATTCCATGGTCAGAGGAGCCTGGCAGACTAAAATTGTGAAAAGTCAGACATGACTGAGTGACTAGCTTTTAAAACACAAGTTTAGCCATTTTTCCCTCATGTTCTTCAGATAACGTCAGTGTAATGTGTCCTGAATACATACATATATATATATATATATATATATATATATATACACATATATATATATATTATTTTTAAAGGAAGAAAAGCCTTACCTTCTCACAGCATCTTTAATTTTAGAAAGACAAAAGGCAAGCCTGTCCAGAAATGGAGGCTTTCTTCTCCCATAATTTTCTCTCTTCCATTTTATTTTATTCCTAAGCTTCTATTTTAGTTCCTTTTACAATTTCATCTAGCCGGCCTTTGTTCTCACACGCCCAGGGCTTGCAGGGGATGTGACCACGCTCTCTGCCTGTGGACCTTCAGCATTTAGCATTTTGCACTGTCGCCTCCTTGCTGAGCTAGGAAGCCTGGACCAGATTGGGAAGGAACACGTGTGAGCACTTGTCCTTTGTTCTTGTCTTGGCTCCTTGCTCTGGCCATGTGTTCTAGGCAGGACTTCCAATTAGGGCGCCTGAAAGAAACGAGCAGATTGGAGGTGCCATGTCCTCCTCCGCCGCCAGCAGGGCTGGGGGTGGCATAATATGCCACCCAAAACTCATCAGGAAAGACTTGCTTCCAAGGAAGGAAAATGTGGCATTTCAGCCCCCAGGTAAAGGATAGAGGAACACATGGGAAGTGCGGTGGATCTGGGGCAGGGTGTAGATAAATCAGTGAATCCATATTTTTGTAATAAGATGAATATGTCCCAAACCTGAGTATAATTTTTGCTTGTAACTGTTGCATATGTTGAAGTGCTGTGTCCTTAAGTGAGCTATAAGGTCATTCAGCCTTCTTTCCCTTAAGCCTTCTTTTTCTGTTGTTACACTCACTATAGGTACTATATGATTAATACACGCATTAAACATTTGTAGGCCAGTATATAAGTACCATAAATACAGATACGTGGGGTTTTGTTTGCTTCTATATCCTAGTGTCAGAATGGAACCTAGCATACCTAGCATGGTAAGTACTAGTGTGATATTCAGAATATTTATTTAATTATCGATTCAGTACCAGTAGCAACCAATCCAAAGATGTAAAAACAAGCAGTATGCTAGTATGACCATCAATCTTGATGAACTCTCAATGAATGTTGGTTGAATGACTTAGTGAAATGCGCTGTTCCTACATAAGTGCTGAATATATACTTTAAAATTGATTTTTGAGAACTTACTTATTTAAAATAGGTCTGTATGGATGTGAGAGTTGGACTATAAAGAAAGCTGAGAGCAGAAGAATTGATGCTTTTGAACTGAGGTGTTGGAGAAGACTCTTGAGAGTCCCTTGGACTGCAGGAAGATCCAACCAGTCCATTCTAAAAGAGATCAGTCCTAGGTGTTCATTGGAAGGACTGATGTTGAAGCTGAAACTCCAATACTTTGGCCACCTGATGAAAAGAACTGACTCATTTGAAAAGACTCTGATGCTGGGAAAGACTGAGGGCAGAAGTGGACGACAGAGGATGAGATGGTTGGATGGCATCATCGACACAATGGACATGGGTTTGGGTGGACTCTGGGAGTTGGTGATGGACAGGGAAGCCTGGCCTGGTGCGGTTCATGGGCTCTCAAGAGTTGGACACGACTGAGCCACTGAACTGAACTAAGTCATTTCACACACACTTACTAAAACGTGTATATGAATATAACTGCTAGTGCTACTGCTACTGCTAAGTTGCTTCAGTTGTGTCCTACTCTGTGCAACCCCATGGACTGCAGCCCACCAGGCTACTCCGTCCATTGGATTCTCCAGGCAAGAACACTGGAGTGGGTTGCCATTTCCTTCTCCAATGCATGAAAGTGGAAAGTGAAAGTGAAGTCGCTCAGTCGTGTCCGACTCTTAGCAACCCCATGGACTGCAGCCTACCAGGCTCCTCTATCCATGGGATTTTCCGGGCACAGTACTGGAGTGGGGGTGCCATTGCCTTCTCTGATGAATATAACTATATGTATATAAAAAATTGTCAGCCTGTCTAATAATCAAAGACATACAAATTTAGCATATTGTATTGTTGTTTCTCTGAACTTCCAAAATGAAGACAAATGATGTTTCCTGGACAGACATGAACATGGTGAGTGAGCAGCTCTGGAGTCCAATTATTCTACAGGTCACTCTCTCTAGCCTGGAAAATGTTTCATTCACATTGACCTGTAACAGGATAAATGGATAAAATATTATATATATTCCACAAATTTTTAAAATACATTTAAGAGTGTTTTGCTAAGTAATCCCTCATGTAAATTTTATTGTAAAAAATTATTTTATAAATGCACAAAGTTATACTTATGTTCATCATACTGTTTTTAATAATAATAAAAAAAATGAGAGGTGCTCAAAATGTTCAAAAAGAGAGAATCACTAAAGACATTATCTTGCATCCGCACTAGGTTATCCTGTCTATGCGGCAACTGATAAATTTTTTTGCACATTTTAGTAACATGCAAAAGTGATAAAAATTGATATTTATTCACCAAATTGCTATAGCAAAGGTGGTCTAGCTACCAAAAGACCACATTCCATTCAGAAATTATTGAGCATAAAAAAGAACGACCCCCTTAACAAAACAGTATTTATAATTTTTTATTTTTGTTTGAAAAATACATACCTATAGTAATATATGAGATCAGATGGCACTAAGTATAGAGTATCTGTGCTCTATAGTATCTGTAGTATAGTGTAGATATTACAGCTTTATCTATATATCCCTACATAGATAAAGAGATAAGGAAAATCTGAAGTAGTCTATCCCAGTATGTTCATGGTAGTAATTTACTGGGAATTTGGGTAATTATTTTTCTTTTTCTCTTGTTGTCTTAGTTAATCTGCATTTTCTAACTTTTCTACCATTACCATGCATTTCTTGTGAAGTTAAAAACGAATAATAATAAATGGATAGACAGTATCCCTCTGGGATGTTGGTAAAGTGAAAGAAAGTGAAGTGAAGTCATTCAGTCTTGTCCGAATCTTTGCAACCGCATGGACTTTAGCCTACCAGGCTCCTCCATCCTCTGGATTTTCCAGGCAAGAATACTGGAATGGGTTGGCATTTCCTTCTCCAGGAGATCTTCCTGAGCCACGGATTGAACCTGGGTCTCTTGCATTGTAGGTGGATGCTTTACCGTCTGAGCCACCAGGGAAGTCCAGAGATGTTGGTAAGAACTGGCAATCCTGCCTAAGGAAAATGGCACAGGCTTTGTACCTGGAGAGACCCCTGTTCCATTCCTCAGTCAGTTCTGTGTGACCCCCAACTAACTCACCTAACCACTGGGGTAATACCTGAATTGTAGGACTAGTTTGAGGAGGAGAGACAGTGTTAAGATTTTGACATACTTCCAGCACAGAGTAGACCGTTGGTCAGTTGTTATCTATTGTTACTGTTATGAGGAGACAATTCCTTGAAGTTTGAGAGCAGGTATGGACTTTTGGTCTTTCTAAGCTCTGTTGACTAAAAAATATAGTCACCAACCTGAAAGTAGAGAGTTGTTTTATTTGGTGGGAATGTTTAGGACTCTGATCCCAGGAGACAGCATCTCAGTAACTCTGAGAAAACTGGTCCAAGGAGGCAGGAGGGGGAAGTTAGGCTATATACAAGTTTGCAACAAAGGAAGCAGGCAGTCTGTACCTGGAAGATCAGGTATCAAGTTGAGGAATTTAGCATTCTGTGTATGGGAAGACGCAAGCCTGTGAACTCACTGAATTCATTCCTTTCCTACGGATCCCAGCTGTCTGGGGCCAACCCTGTTTCCTTGTCCACCTTGCGTCTTGCACTCCCCCAGCTCCTTAGTAGTCATCCTGGTGGGTGGCAGCATCCCCTGATCACAGCTTTGGGAGCCCTCATTCACATTTGGTGGCCAGAAATCGCTGATGGCAGTGACATTTTTTGTTTATTGATATGGCAAGAGATTTTCACTTCACAGACTCCTCTCCATGTGCCCTGATTGGAAACCTATCCAATTAGGAAACTTGCTGTTCACACAGTGACACTTTGAGACAGGAGCCCTGTGTAAAGAAAAGGAACCAAGTCCTGAAATAGTTAAGGAGGTAGTTTAGGATTTTGAGTTTCCATCTCTAGATTCGGGTTTTAGTGCATATCTGCTCAAGGAATCTACATCGTCTTTTGAGAGTAATAACCCCTCTTTGGGGTTTCCCCTGTGGCCCAGAGGTAAAGAATCTGCCTGTGATACAGAAGACAAGGGAGATGTGGATTCAATTCCTGGGTTAGGCAGATTTCCTGGAGGAGGGCATGGTACCCCACTCTAGTATTCTTGCCTGGAGAATCCCGTGGACAGAGGAGCCTGGTGAGCTACAGTCCATACGGTCACAGAGTTAGACACGACTGAAGTGACTCAGCACACATGCACGCAACCCCTGTTTGACAAATACATATATACACACACATGTGAGATCAATGCATTTGTAGAACCGAGAGGTAATCTGTGTGTTGAATTAGTCCCTTAAAGCTAAAATAATTAGAAAATGCACAGACACAGAAGGCTATATACACATATACCTGTGCACACACACACATGTACCTGACTACTTCCACCAAGCTCTGTTTTCTACTTTCACATATAACAGTTGATAAAAGGGGGCTGTGTCCTCATCCTCTTTGCATTCTTTGCCATGTTTTTGTGCCTCCTAAGAATCAAGATGATATTACAAGAATACTTTATAGGGACTAAATACATAATCCAGAAAGAAGAACAGGCTTTGTGGATATGAACTTGAAATTATTCTAACAAAGGTTTAGAATAGTGGGGGGCTGAGGGTCCTCCCCACTTTCTCATCTGTTCCCCTGTGGCAAATGACAGCTCTACAGACCAGGGTGTTTAGAGTCTGCTACTATGGAACAGAGTTGGCTTTGCTGCAAATTCCTTGTCTCTTAACCAACTTAATTAAAATATAAAACAGCAAACATCTCTCCAGATTTAAAAACAAAGTGCTGGGATATAGATAAGATTATTATGTAGATGGGCTTCCCTAATGGTTCAGCTGGTAAAGAATCTGCCTGCAATGTGGGAGACCTGGGTTCGATCCTTGGGTTGGAAAGATCCCCTGGAGAAGGGAAAGGCTACCCACTCCAGTATTCTGGCCTGGAGAATTCCAAGGACTGTATGTATAGTTCATGGGGTCACAAAGAGTCGGACACGACTGAGCAAATTTCACTTTCATTATGTCTATTGCAGATTTACAACTGTTTATGATTAGACATCTTTCAAAAACAATGTCTAAACAGATATGTTAATACCAAAGAGGGAAGGTGTCATGCCAATTTTCTAGGCACAGTAAATTAATTCTGAACTGGAACTTAATATCTCCAACAAACAATGTGCTTGAAATATTTTTATGGTGCTCTTATTAAAAGGTAAGTATCATTTGAGGAGGTAAGTATCATTTCAGAAGGGCTTCCCTGGTGGCTCAGATGGTAAAGAATGTGTCCACAATGCAGGAAACAAGGGTTGGATCCCTGGGTCGGGAAGATCCCCTAAAAAAGGAAATGACAACCTACTCCAGTATTCTTGCCTGGAGAATTTCATGGACTGAGAAGCCTGACGGGCTATAGTCCATGAGATCACAAAGAGTCAGACACAAATGAGTTATTAATACACACATCATTTGAGGAAATGACCATCAGTGTTTAGCTCTTCTCTTAAAAAGGTCTTCCTTCTTTATGGCATGTATTTTTGGCTTTTGCAAAAAATAGTAATATTTCAGGACAAGTAAAGAAAAACATTCCTGGGACCCCTCAAAATGTATTTTGTCCGGGTGGGGGGGATGCTTTATGATTAACTTGGTCTTCAGGTGTTTCAGTCTACATAAATTAGTTTGGGATAATGTGGTTGAATCCCAGAAAACAAAATTAATGTCTTTTTCTTATGCATTTGCATATATAAGCAGGCCTGGCTCATGAAAATGTTGATAAGTAGTTAAAGCTTATATTTTATGACTAAATCAATCTGAATCTGTTCTTTATCCCTAGTGTTCCCAACACATGTTCCATTCCCAGTTAGTCTAGTTCTTAGGTAATTAGAGTAATTCCCAATGGCAAGATAACGCTTTACTCCCAGAGAAATTTCTTTAGGAGGAGAAGGGAATAGGGAATTAGAAGGCTTGGTTTCAAGATTCAACCCTGCCACTTGCCAGCCATAAAACCGCTGGTAAATAAACCACACTTTCTGAGGCTGAATTTCTCATCTTAATAGAGCTCTACTATAATACCTGTATCAAAGAACTGCTGTGAAGAATAATTTAGATAGCATATCAAAATTATGGAGCATTATGTAATGTAAGGGCTGATTATAATTTAGTAAAGATTGGCCAATTGCATAGATTACATAGTTAACTTGATCAATTCTGCAGCTAATTGAATCAATGTAGATAGCAAACCATATAATCAAATCCTCAAAGAATTACCCAGAGTTGGGTAATTAAGAGTCCCCCTGGATAAAATATATTTTACCTTTCTAGACTGTTTCCTCATTTGAGAAAAGAAATCACTGCATTTGAAGATTTAAGGTATTTCCCAACACTGACTTCTATGATGATAGAAACCATTTTTTCAAAAGCTTTTAAGTCATTTTAAATAAGACATTTTTCACAGTTTTAATTCCTGTCATTTGATCCTTTTTGCAATAGAATAAAAATCTGCCGCTGAGATCTGTTGTGTTGGCATCACAGTGTCAAAGATACTCAATAACAGATAAATAGAAAGTGAAAACACAAAGGTCAGAGTGTCATTTGGGAAGCTGGCAGACAGCATGGTGCCAACCAGCTCTCAATTACAGGCCGATCTGGAGGTTCAAACGCATTGGTTTCGTTTAACTCAGTGGGAGGCTGGTACCTACCACTGTTTCCTAAACTGGTTCTTCTGTGTCATCCAGGATTTCATGCTTGAAGTGGCCAAAGGCAGCTTCACCACCTGACTCTGGGTTGTAACTGGCAGTCCAACCCCAGAGGCTTATGTATCATAACATTGCTTCGCAGGGTGACTACAGAATTTCCACACTACTACTATATCGTGAAGCAGAGTCGCTGGAAATTAGATCCAGGGGATAGGAATGTTCTTATAGACCAATGAAGATTCCCTGTGGAACTGTTCTCTGGGAACCCTCAGTAAAATGACACGATTAGGATGCAAAACAAAAGTATTCTATAAAATGAAGAGCTGGAGGATAGTGTGCTGCTGCTGCTGCTAAGTCGCTTCAGTCGTGTCCGACTGTGCGACCCCATAGACGGCAGCCCGCCAGGCTCCTCTGTCCATGGGATTCTCCAGGCAAGAACACTGGAGTGGGTTGCCATTTCCTCCTTCAATGCATGAAAGTGAAAAGTCAAAGTGAAGTCGCTCAGTTGTGTCCGACTCCTAGCGACCCCATGGACTGCAGCCCACCAGGCTCCTCCGTCCACGGGATTTTCCAGGCAAGAGTACTGGAGTGGGGTGCCATTGCCTTAGGTTTATTAAGCACTTGCTAAGTGTCAGAAATTATTCTGTTTATTATGCACATCATTTGATTTAGTCCCCTCAACTTTTGTTTAAAGAAGGCATGGTTAGCCCCATTCTCATAAACAAATGAAGGAACTAAGGTGTTGAGAGGTTAAATAACTTATCAAAAGCCACACACATCTGTGCAATTTCCAACATGCACAGAGAGGCAGCATGGCAGCTAATTGCAGATATGAACCAAACTTACAGTGTTATGTGTACTTAGCTACCCACAGTATTCCCTCCACTGTCTATACATGTGTGTGAATCATAACACCTTTAATATCCTGACATCCCTGCACAGAGAACACTATACTCCTCCATAGCAGGTGTTCAACACCCAAGATTTCAGCCAGCACCTATGAGCTCTTTTTTCTTCCATAGGCAAGAAACAAGAATGACCATTTCAAGTTAATTTCATCCTAAAGGAACATGATAAAAGACGATTGATTCTTTTAGTTTCATGCCCTTTGTTATCATTTCAAAATTTAATACATCCTGAACAGAAATTGATTACAGCACACTTTGGTAGTTCAACCATCTTTCCCTAAGAGGAGTGTGTGTGAGAGAGAGAGAAAGAGAGAGAATTGGATGGGTATAAGCATGTGCCTATGTAACTGTGAGGTTATTTAAGGTGAAGTCCCCTTGGGGAAAAAAAATGCAAAGACCAAATAGAATAAATAGATTTCCAAGAATGTCTCAGAAGTTTTGCAGTTATATTAAGATTGCTATTTATTGCAGAAAAGTGGGGCAGTATCGTATTATGCTCAGCATTTCCATGCAGAGTAGAGATGACTGACATCAGGACTTAATCATAGCACTTACTTTATGTCATGGAAAGTGATGTCAGCGCAGCTTGGAGGAGGTGTGTTCAAATGAGATTTAGTCCTTAGGGCAGCGATAGTTGCGGTATCACCCAAGTGAAAATCTAAACAAGTTCACAGCAGAACACATTAACTCTCTAAAGCATTATTTCAAGCTTTCTCTAAAATAAAAGCTCTATGAGAAGTTACTTTAAGTGTCTGCATGCAAATGTATTTTCACCTTGGTGGGGATTAGAATCTAAGTTTAGAATGGAAAATGAGTTTAACTGAAACCTTTCAGCATCAGTGCTGTTGGAGGCAGACTGATAGATACAAGCGTGTATCCTTTCAGGAGGAAGATCCCCACTGCTGTTCTGATGGCTGTCCATTGGGTACCACTCACAGAATGCATCTCCTTTACCTCCACAACAGGGCAGCTTGGGAAGATGGGGAGTGGGAGAGATCAGAAGAAAGAATTGTAGCAGAATGGGAAAATAATCAGAGTGACATTTTAAATGACAATAGAGATTATAAAATTCTACCTATGAAACTGTGGCCAGTATATAAAAATTGAAGGCACACTTGCTCAAGGACTAGAAATGCCATATGAATGAAAACATTGATTTGGTTAAATGGAAGGATTGTGGACAATTCTGATTCAGATTTACCTTTTCAGTTTAATATTGTTCTCTAAGTAAAATAATATAAATTTGAAGCAACTACATCTTCCACATGACTCTGCACAGTTATTTAGATGAAACTCACATTTAACTTTTTTGACTCAAGAGGAGAAGCATGTGGTCAGACTCTATCATTTGACAGAGAAGGAAATGAGGTTCAGTGTGCTGAATATACTTGGTTGGGTTCATATAAGCAGTGATAGCATGGATTTTGAATGCATGGGACTTTCCTCGACACCAAGGTGCCCTCCTGCCATCCCTCACCATTGGCAATGCATCTCCTTCCTTCCTAATCTTTCATAGCCTCATGACTCCTATAGCAGGCTGAATCTGAATAATGGCCATATGAATGGATTAGATTCTAATTCCTGGAAACTATAAAAGCCTACTTTATTTGGGAAAAAAAAGTCTCTGTAGATGTGATTAAGTCAAAACTATTATGATGAGAAGGTAATACTGATTATGTTAATGAGCCATAAATGTCATCACAGGTATCCTTATAAGAAGAGATACAGGGACACTCAACATACACATAGAGGAGGAAATGTAAAGATGGAGGTTGCAGTGATGCAGCCACAAGCCAAGGAATGGCAGAAGTCCACAGAAGCTGAACAAATAACTTCCTTAGTGCTTCCAGAGGGAGGCTATTCTGTCCTTGATTTGGGAATTTATGCCTGCACTTTTTTTTTTTGCTTCACCATGTGGGATCTGTGGGATCTTTGTTCCTTAGTTCTCTGCTGCTGCTACTAAGTCGCTTCAGTCGTGTCCGACTCTGTGCGACCCCATAGACGGCAGCCCACCAGGCTCTCCAGTCCCTGGGATTCTCTGACCAGGGATCAAATCCATGCCTTCTGCAATGGAAGTTCCAGGTCTTAACCACTGGACTGCCAGGGAAGCCCCACATTTTGGCATTCAGATCTGTAAGGGAATAAATTGCTGTTGTTTTAAGCCACCGCATTTATGGTACTTTGTTAGGGCAGCCACAGCAAACTAAAACAACTTCAAAATATATTTCATTTCAATTTCCATACTCTCACTTGCTATCTTCTCCTCTCCCCTCAACATGCTTCTGAGCTCAGGCAATCTGTCACCCGTTCCTAATCGTGCTAGATTTTACCCCTTTTTTTCTCATTCCCAACATCTAATTAATTATAGTTCCTAGTGATATTATCTTCAAAACAAGCTTCTTGGATCTTCACTCACTCTCCATTCTCAGAATTTTACCACCTTAAGATTTCTGCCATGTTCTCTATACTTCCTTATTCACTCTCTATTCCACCAACAGAATTGCTTTTCAAAAATGGCAAATTTGACATATATTCACGTGTTTAAAACTATCTATAAATTTAAGTTCACTAAAGCAGTGACAGAATGCAGGTTCTGGAGATGGTACCTCCTGGGTTTCACTCAGGGCTGTGCCACTTACTATGTGAATGTTGGCTGGTTACTTCTCAGGGCCTCGTTTCAGCTTCTGGATATTGAGGACAGTAATAATGCCTCCCTCATAAAGGGGTCATCAGAAATAAATGAGTTAAGACCTGTAAAGCATACCGAAGAATATCTTGGCCACCCAAGAAGTAAGCAGAAAGTTGTTATTATGGCTTGCAATAATAACAACTATTATATTTAAAAGAAGTATTAGCTGTTTTTAATATGTGCAGAACAATCAGCAGATTCTTTACATTCTTATCATGTCTCCCATTATAATCTCATCTTCTGTCACCCTTTTTATTAGTCAAGGTTCTCTAGAGAACAGAAGCAACAGAATATGTCTGTGTGTGTTATGTATAGATACAGACATATAGATAGATATAGATAGGTATAGAAAGGCATAGCTATAGTACACCTATATAGTTACAGATAGACATAGATATAAACACAGATATTGATAGATATAGCTATAGTACAGCTATCTATAAATTTGTTGTTGAGGTTGTTGTTCAGTGCCTAAGTCATGTCCAACTCTTGGTGATCCCATGGACTGTAGCATGCCAGGCTTCTCTGTCCTTCACTGTCTCTTGGAGATTGCTCGAACTCATATCCATTGAGTTGATGATGCCATCCAATCATTTCATCTTCTGTCACCTCCTTCTCCTCCTTCCTTCAATTTTTCCCAGCATCAGGGTCTTTTCCAATGAGCTGGCTCATCACATCAGTTGGCCGAAGAATTAGAGCTTCAGCTATAGATAGATAAAGACACAGATATAGAAAGAGATTTATTATAAGAACTTAGCTCATATGATTGTGGAGGTTGACAAGTCTGCAGATCTGCAATTGGCAAGCCCTGGAGACTCAAGAGAGCTAATGATATAGCTCTAGTCTGAATGCTGGCAAGCTTGAAGTTCAGTAAGAACCAATGGTTCAGTTCAAAGCCAGAGGCAAGAAAAGACCAACATCCCAGCTCAAAGGCAGTAAGGCAGGAGAAGTTCTCTCTCACTTAAAGGCAGGTCAGCCCTATTGTTTACTCAGGCCTACAGCCAATTAGATGAGCCCCTCACACCGTTAGGGAGGGCAATCTGCTTTACTCAGTCTACCAACTGAAATGTCTAGCTCTTCCAATCTCACAGAAACACTCAGAATAATATTTTACCCAACTGGAAAAGATCCTGATGCAGGGAAAGATTGAAAGCAGGAGGAGAAGGGGACAACAGAGGATGAGATCTTTGGATGTCATCACTGACTCAATGGACATGAGTTTGAGCAAGTTCTGGGAGTTGGCGATGGACAGGGAAGCCTGGGGTGCTTCAGTCCATGCGCTCACAAAGAGCCAGACATGACTGAGCGACTGAACAGCAAATATCTGGGCTCCATAGTCCACTGAAACTGACACAACATTAACCATCACACTTTCCTAACTACCGTCTGTGCCAGTTCAGCAAATATTTGGTGATTTCCTGAGAAATCACCTCATACTTTCCGTTTTCTTAGATGGTCCTTTATGCTTCTTCTATGTCCCTCCTTCTCTCTGGCCTGGAAAAGTCCTTTGTATTATTCACAAATGTGTTCAAATGTCACCTCCTTTTCTACTTGGCAATTCAATCCCTTCTTTTTTCACAGTGAGATTGGACTCATCATGCCCTGTACCACCAGATAGCATTCAATTCACAGAAATGATCACCTAGTGTTACAACTGGATAAGCAGCAACCACTCAAAGTCAGACCTTATGGAGGACAGGAACACAGCTTCCCATCTTATTTTTCTAGGAGTTTGAGTGACTGACCTGGTGCCTGGCACATTCAGTTCAGTTCAGTTCTGTCTCTCAGTCGTGTCCAGCTCTTTGCGATCCCATGAACTGCAGCATGCCAGGCCTCCCTGTCCATCATCAACTCCCAGAGTTCACTCAAACTCATGTCTATAGAGGCAGTGATGCCATCCAGCCATCTCATCCTCTGTTATCCCCTTGTCCTCCTGTCCTCAATCTTTGCCAGCATCAAGGTCTTTTCCAGTGAGTCAGCTCTTCACATCAGGTGACCACAGTATTGGAGATTCAGCTTCAACATCAGTCCTTCCAATGAACACCCAGGACTGATCTCCTTTAGGATGGACTGGTTGGATCTCCTTGCAGTTCAAGGGACTCTCAAGAGTCTTCTCCAACACCACAGTTCAAAAGCATCAATTCTTCTGTGCTCAGCTTTCCTTATAGTCCAACTTTCACTTCCATACATGACTACTGGAAAGAGATAGTTGTTCAATAAATGCTTGTTGAATTAATTCTTGGTTTCTTTGGGGAAACAGAAAATATGAACCTTAATGATAAGCAATGAGAGGTCATTAAGAGGAATTCTAGTTAGTGCCAGCTTTACCACTCCCTAACTGAAGTTTTTCTCAAAAGGCATTCTGTCATTTATCCCCTACAGAGGGAATCTGAGGACTGCCAGCCAGACTGCCCTGGCTGAGTGAATCACTGTGAGGGTGCCTAGGGAGAGAAGCAATCTTTGAAGCACCCAGGCAGTAACCTTTATTTAATGGGCAAGATGAAAATCAATGACACATATGGCATTAAGCAATTTTAGACTCTGGATTAATTTGCAGTGATAGCTGTTGATCAAAAGACAAATAGATTTAAATAATCTTCAAATCATTTTTTTCAGTAAAAATCCCAGTGCATTTGTTGTATTTCTTAAAAAAATACAGTTATTTAAATTTGCACGCAGAAGGGAAAAAAAGCAATTGTGTAAACAGTTATCTAAAAAAAAAAATGCATACACTAAATAAAGATCATAGACTGTGAAATATGGCATATTGTCTCCTCTATATTTTTCTTGCCTGGATGAGAGATATGTCTATTATAATCTATTGCTTTATTCTAAACTTTAAACATCTTAAAGATATGCAAAATATTGGTGTGCACAAATCAAGAAGCTGAGAAAAAAATATCTCTGAACCAAAATAAAGAATATGTGTTAGTAACACTCTGTATCACTCAGAGCTCAGTATGTGAAACAGAAACCACTTTAGACATATTAAGCAGAAAGGGATCTAATACAGGAGATTGAGGGCTTAGAAGATTGTTGTGAAGGCTGGCACGGTAGATGTGAAGGGCCACCTCTGTGGCTACAGAAGAGGCAGCTCATTGACCAAGATGCTGCTGTCGCTGCTGTGTGCATGCATGCTCAGTCATTCAGTTGTGTCCAACTCTTTGAGACCCCATGGACTGTAGCTCTCCAGGTTTCTCTGTCCATAGGATTCTCCAGGTAAGAATATTAGAGTGGGTTCCCATTTCCTATTTCAGGGGATCATCCAGACCCAGGGATGGAACCAGCATCTCCTGGAATGGCAGGCAGCTTCTATACCACTAAGCCAGCTGGAAAGCCCAGCTGAAACCATTGACTCCGGACACTCAGATGCTGGTGATCCAACCCTGGAATGTGTCCCTTATCACTGACATTTCCCTTGTCCTGTCATTTGACAGGCCAGACAGCAATAATAGTACAGCCTTAACTATAGACTCAACACAATACACCCATCAACAGTCCAAACTAACCAAGGTGTCCTTCAGTAGGTGATGGATAAGTAAACTGTGGTAATTCAGACAATGGAATACTTACCAGAGCTTAAAAGAAATGAGCTATTGGACCATGAAAAGACATGGAGGAACCTTGAATGCATACTACTAAGAGCAAAGAGGCAATCTACAAAGACTACATACTGTATGATTCCAACTAGGCTACATTGTGGAAAAAGCAACATTATGGAGTGAAAAGATCAGTGGTTTCCAAGGTTAGAGGGGAAAGGGTAGGATGAATAGTAGGATCACAGAGGTTTTGGGGAGAGTATTGCATTATGCTGTGTAATACTATAAAAGCTGAATACATGTCATTATATATTTGTCCACAGAGAACGTGTGCAAAGAGTAAATCCTACCATAAACTACAGACTGGGTGATAATGATGCATGCATCAATGTAGTCCCATCAACTGTAGCAAATATACCACTCTGATGAATGATATTGAAATCAAGGGGAGGTTATGCCCAGTGGAGGCATGGCAGATACAGGAAATCTTTGCATCTTCTGCTTAATTTTGCTATGAACCTAAAATTGCTCTAAAACTAGTCTTCTTCTTCTTTTTTTTTTTTTAAGGCCAACCTTAAATATGTGTAATTTGTTGCACAAACTTTGAAGAGGAACTTACAGATCTATAATGTGTCCAAATCCTATATGTGAAAAATAAAGAAACTGACATTTTGTGCTATCTGAAAACATTTTAGCTGGAAAAATAGCTGAGCTGACACATAAGATCAAATTGTCAGATTAGATTTTCACAAGTTAGACTCTTTCCCAGAACTTATCTTTACTAAATAATTTTTGAGACAAGCCACTGACGGCACAGGTCAAGAACAGGAGTGCAGCCCCCTTGGTTCCTTCCTTCCCCCCACACCCACATAATCTGATCCCCATTAGATGAAGTCTAGCCAAAGTACACAGGTCACCTCACACAGCAGAGAACATCCGGGTTGTGAAATATCTCAGTTTTGTACCCCAGATGGTCGCCTAACTTATATGACTTTTCCTAGGCATCCATGTCTCATAAATCCACAGAGCCTAGGTAGGTCTACCTTAAATAGCCCTAAAATAGTCACATTCTGCTAAGAACATTCCATAGTTATGGATGCTCTTCCTAGGAAATATTAGTAACATATTTATGAAGAGCTGCAGCAATCACCATGAAAATATGACAGTTACCAGCCCTCCCACTCTTTCTCTTTCTTTGGGATTATATCCCTTAGTAATGAAAAGAGAAACAGACTGCAGGCCAGCTGCTCTACGTCCTTCTTCCCTAGTATCAAACCTACAGAAAAGTTGAAAGAATAAAATAAACTCATCTAGATTCACTACAGATAACATTTTATGTTATCTATTCCTTCCTTTCTCTCTCTCTGGTGCCCATATATCTTAGATTGGATGTCCCTAAAACTGATCCTGAGATGAGGATTTCTATGAAAGTGATTTATTAAAAATGTGCTCATCTGGGAAAAAAGGAAAGAAAGTTGGGGAGAGCAGGAAGACATTAAGAAAAGGGTGTAATTTCAGGCTAAAGTCAAGTTTCACTCTAATCCTATGTAGATTTCTTGAAACCATGAAGCCTTAAGTGTGGGAATTTAGATGGAAAAAGAAAAATTGGTGGATGGACACACAGAGATAGCAAAAGGGATCTGGAAAAATAACCAATCTCACAAACTGTGTGTTTGTATGTGTGTACACATAGCCCTGCATACATACATCTTTTGGTGAATCACTTGAAAGAAAGTTGTAAGCATCTTTGACACTTCACTTGCAAACACTTCAGCTCTTATCTCCTAAATAAACAACATAACCATAATACCGTTAATACATTCAAAAATGTTAGCACTAATCTAATGTTAATCTAATATAGATTCCTCATTCAAATTGCCCTAATAATGGTTTCTTAATTGTTTTATTTTTTTTTTTTTTCCTGATTCAGAATCTTACCAAAGGGTCACACATTCCTGTAATTGTCATCTCCTTACCCCTCTAATCTAACACTGGAGTGGGTAGCCATTCCCTTCTCCAGGGGATGTTTCTAACCCAAGGATCAAAGCCAGGTCTCCTGCATTGCAGGTGGATTCTTTACTGTCTGAGCCACCTGGGAAGCCCAATTACTTGATTTTTTTTCTGATTCAGGGTCTACGGAAGGATCACACATTCCTGTAATTGTCACCTCTTGACAATTAGGCTAGTTCCACCAACTTTTTGACTTTTATGAAATTAATACTTTTGAAGTCTTGATTTTATAAAAGATCCCACAGTTTCTATTTGTCTGACTGTTTCCTTACAATCTGATGCAGGTTGAATAACTATGGAAAATACAAATAGGTGATATTTTGTTTTCTCGGAATATCTTATCAGGAGATATACAAGGTCTGCCATCCCACTATTGGTGGTATTGTCTTATCACTTGGTTGAGATGTTCACCAGATTATGATACCCTGAAAGTATCATATGACTTAAGCTGTCTTATAACTGTCTTGTTCTATACTACAGTTCTTCCCAAGCTCTCACTGACAATGTCTTTATCAATTTCTAATTCTCTAGCCATATAGTTTTGAAATCAGCAAACAGAAACAAAACTGTGTTCATATAAATCTACATATTGATGATCTGTTCTCTTGCCAATTTTCAAGTTTCTTCCTTTATGCTGTTTCTCAGATATATTCCCTTATCTCCAATATGCAACCTAATTTAGTCCTTAAAATTTTGTCCCGTGGTCTCTTGGAACAGATGGTATAGTCAGCTCTTTTGTATTATAGTCAGATTTTTCTATTTCCATTCTGGACCTATTCGATAATAAAGTTGACTTTTTAAAAAGTATTTTAACTGTTAATATAGTAGTTATAAGAAATGGATTTGTCATTTTTTTCTCTTGAGTTGATATGAAAGTTAGTTTTCAAATAAAACTAAAATTTTAATTATGAGATTTAATGGTAGTCATCAATTTCACTGACTACTTCCAACTAAAATTTTAACTGTTGATCCAAAAGACAAATCTCTTCTGTGTTATTTAGATTTTGAGCAATGTTTTCCTATTAATATTTCACTATTTTTTTATATTCATGGGGTTTTTTAAAATTTATTTGTTAATTATCTTTGGATCCTGTATTAGTTTATTGGGGCCTCTGTAACTATACACTGGGGACTTAAATAACAGAAACTTATTGTCTCAGAGCTTGGAGGCTAGAAGTCTGAGGTCAAAGTGTCAGTATGATTGAACCTGTTTCATGTCTCTCCCCTAGCTTTGATGCCTTGCTGGCAATCCTTGTATTCTTGGTTTGTAGAAGCATTGCCCCATCTCTGCCTTCATCTTCATATGGCATTCTTCCTGCGTGTGTCTGCCTCCAAATTTTCCCTCTTTTTATAAGGAAACCAGTCATATTGGTTTAGGATCCCATAATATTTCACTATGACCACGTCTTAAAAGTGATTAAATCTGCAACAGCCCTACTTCCATGCAAGGTCACATTCTGAGGTATTGAGGGTTAAGATGTCAACATATGAACTCTGTTGGGACACAAGTTAGTTCAAAACAAATCTTTATATACACTCTTATATGCCAGGATATGAACTATTGCTTTATAAATATTTGATCTAGTGAAAGCATCATTTATAATGTCTTGCCTGAAGCCTTTCTTACTTAATTCTAATCCAGTTATTTTCTTGTAGAATATTCCATTAAAATTTCCTTTACACTTACCATCTGCTATGGTAAAATCAGATCTGTACTAATGTCTATAAACACTGATTGTGTTTATGTACTAATTGGGTACCATTTGTCATCAAGTGAAAGGAACCCATTTCATATAATCAGTGTTGGGGCTGAATCTAGGGCCACAAAAGATAGCGTGAGGATATTGTCTGGGTTTCTTGCATTTAACTTCTTCCTGCTTTGACTACATTTTCAGACTACAATTTTCCCCTTGGTAACCATTTTGACATTGCCAGGTTCACACTGATACTCTATCGACTGAGCAACCCAAATGGAAATAAAATGCATATTCTTTTCCAAAAGATCTCTTGCAGACTACTGATTATGCATCTCATTGACCAAGGCTGGGTCATATATTTGTCCCTGAACTGATAACTCAGTTCAGTTCAGTTCAGTCACTCAGTTGTGTCCGATTCTTTGCAACCCCATGAACTGCAGCATGCCAGGCTTCCCTGTCCATCACCAACTCCTGGAGCATACTCAAACTCATGCCAGTCAAGTTGGTGATGCCATCCAACCATCTCATCCTCTGACTCCCCTTTTCCTCCTGCCTTCAATCTTTCCCAACATCAGGGTCTTTTCCAATGAGTCCATTCTTCCCATCAGGTGGCCAAAGTATTGGAGATTCAGTTTCAGCATCAGTCCTTCCAATGAATATTCAGGACTGATTTCCTTTAGGGTGGACTGGTTGGATCTCCTTGCAGTGCAAGGGACTCTCAAGAGTCTTCTCCAGCACCACAGTTCAAAAGCATCAGTTCTTCAGTGCTCAGCTTTCTTTATAGTCCAGCTCCCACATCCATACATGACTACTGGTAAAACCAAAGCTTTGACTAAATGGACCTTTGTTGGGAAAGTAATGTCTCTGCTTTTTAATATGCTGCCTAGGTTGGTCACAACTTTTTTTCCAAGGAGCAAATGTCTCTTAATTGCATGGCTGCAGTCACTATCTTCAGTGATTTTGGAGTCCAAAAAAAATAAAGTCTGTCACTATTTCCATTTTTTCCCCACCTATTTGCCATGAAGTGATGGGACCAGATGCCATGATCTTAGTTTTCTGAATGCTGAGTTTTAAGCCAGCTTTTTCACTCTACACTTTCATCAAGAGTCTCTTTAGTTTTCTTCACTTTCTGCTGTAAGGGTGGTGTTATCTGCATATCTGAGGTTATTGATATTTCTCCTGTCAATCTTGTTTCCAGCTTGTGCTTCTTCCAGTCCAGCGTTTCTCATGATGTACTCTGCATATAAGTTAAATAAGCAGGGTGACAATATACAACCTTGACGTACTCCTTTTCCTATTTGGAACCAGTCTGTTGTTCCATGTCCAGTTCTAACTGTTGCTTCTTGACCTGCATGCAGATTTCTCAGGAGGCAGGTCAGGGGGTCTGGTATTCCCATCTCTTTCAGAATTTTCCAGTTTATTGTGATCCACACAGTCAAAGGCTTTGGCATGGTCAATAAAGCAGAAATAGATGTTTTTCTGGAACTCTCTTGCTTTTTCGATGATCCAGCAGATGTTGGCAATTTAATCTCTGGAATTGATAACTGCAGCCGTGTAATTGGTGATGTAATTGGTGATGCTCTGGAGCTGCAAGCATAGCTTGGATTGAGGAGTAAAGTGAAGTGAAGTGAAAGTTGCTGTCGTGTCTGATTCTTTACGATTCCATGGACAATACGGTTCATGGAGTTCTCCTTGCCAGATTACTGGAGTGGGTAGCCTTTTTCTCCTCCAGGGGATCTATCCAACCCAGGAATCAAACCCAGGTCTCCTGCATTGCAGAAGGATTCTTTACCAGCTCAGTCACAAGGGAAGCCCATCTTATTCAAAGGAAATCCAGGATTTTTTTTTTTTCTTCACAAGAAATTAATGAATGCTGATGATACACAAAACAAACAAACAAAAACCAAATAACTCACCATATGTTCACTATAGCTTATGTTTTTGCTTCTCATATTTTGATTGGCACTTTTAATAAATGAATATGTATGCATTTACACAAATGTATCTGAGTTTCATAATTTCTGCAGTGCTGTAGATAATCAAGTAGATGCAAATCTCCATATCTTGATTAAGAGAGTTTTTAAGAACACCTCTCTCTGGGGCAAAGTGCAGTATGCTTTTATCTTGTAGGAATAACATATGGATTAACCAATACTTTGAGTATAAAAAGTACAATATAAACGTATCCTTTAATTATGCTTCTGAAAATAATGTCTGTGTTCCCTGTCTATTAGGAATAACATCAGGTAACAGAAGTAAAACCTAATGAAAGAGAATTAAATTAATCATGCTGGGACCAAATAGAAGACTGAAGCAAAAGAGCTAGGCAGAGACTCTTTCTTCTTGGATATAAAACCAAATCCAAACATGAGTTCAACTTGCTAAAAAATAAATCACGTCCACTTTCTTCACAAGCTTCTTTATGTATTGCAAAAAATGACCTTTAAACTACCTTGAGAGATAGCAGCTGACTAGAAAATTACAGTTATTAGCAGGATAACCAGAGATTAGAGTATTTAGAGCATTGTAAAAAAAAAAAATGCTAAGAGACAGATGTTAACAATTTGCAACCTTAAAAGACAGCTACAATAAAACCCTATATTGTAGTGTTTCTAAAGAATGATTGGGGATTCTTGATGATATACTGTACCTAGAAATCTGAATGTGGTTAAGTAACATTATCGTTTTTCAGAAATTTATCATAAAATTTTGATTTAGAAAAGTCATAGAAAATGACTATGTTTATAATGTAGTCACCTCCATTCCAGAGATTTTTAAGTGTAATGTTTTCCTTTTTAAAAAATAAATAACTCAAATGCATACAATTTTTGAAAGACCCTTTAAAAATAAAGACTACCTAGCTATTATAGTCTGTTCAGTGTTAACCCTTCAGTAGAAGGGCAAATACAAGCCTATATTAGGTGTTAGCAATCTTGTATTATACTCATGGTGGTTAATTTCCCTTCAATCCTGGGCCAATCATTTGATAATCATTTTTCTTTACTTCTCAGAAGGAAGCTCCAGCGAAGTTTCTTCTGGGCAAAAGTGGGAGGAAAACATGAGCTCTGGCAGCAGGTGGATTTGTATTTCAACCACACTATGCCCCTGAAGTCTGCAAAGACCACATAATATCACAGTTAAGCTTGCAGACTCCAGAACCAGCCTGATTGGGTTCAAGTCCCGGTCCTGACTCTTGTTTGCTGTATGACCTTACTCCAATGACTTAACTTTCTATGCTAGGGTTTCCTCATTCCTCAAATGAAGATGATAATAATACCTGCCACTGCAGTTATGAGAAGTAAAAGGTTTAATATTTGTAAAGGGCTTGAAACATTGCCCAGGGCGGGATTTGCTGTTAACCTGCTATTTGAAAGCTCTTAGATAACCAAACCCATTACCTCTTCAGTGAAACAGAATTGAAATGATGTCATGAGATGTAGTTTATAAAATGCCTAAATGTTTTGCTTCAAGTAGCCATCCAGAGAATGATAGTTGATTTCCAACTGATGAGAATTTTCTGTGATGATAGCTGAACTTGACTCCAGGAGATAGTCTATAAAATGACACAGTTGTCTTCACTGAAAGCAACTTCAAATTTTAGTGTTGGCTCTAGGACATTCTCTTTCCACCACTGTTACCATATACTTTTAATGTTTACTATAGATTCATATCAATGTAATAAACCTTTATTAACTTATTTTGTGTATTACTCTCTCAGGTACTGAATTAGGAGGCAGATCAAAGGAGAAAAACATTTATTTAACATCCCTACTGGGATTCATATCTTGCTCCTATCCAATATTTAACACTTATATGCTCCTTACTTTAGTTAATGTACCACCATGTCCCTGGTTCTTCAAAACTTTGACCTTCCTCCTTTCTGCCCTCCACGTGCAGCCAACAGCTAAGCCTTGTCAAGTTTCTGCATAGGGCCTCTGCCCACTGCCACTCTCTCAGTCTTGGTCTTCATTTTCCTTGGCTTAAACTCTTGATGTAGCCTGATGAACACCCCCAACACACACGAGCCCCACCTGTTTTGTCTACCTCAGCTTTGGGTGTAGATTAACAATAAGATAATGTTCAAATTCCTCAGAACAGCATTGGTTTCCAAGCTACCACACCAATGGGCTTTTACTTTTTCTCTTTATGCATTACATGATTCCCTTATACCTACCTTTCTGCTCCTCCTGTTAATGCCTTTACTTGGGCTATTTTCTTTACTTGGGCTGTTTTCTTTACTTGGGGGAATGTACCTACCCATTCTACAACCAAATCCTACCCATCTTCAGTGGGTGATTTCAAAACCTGTCTTTTTCCATGAAGTCTTCTCTGGTTTTCTCTTCTTCCTCTCTGCCCACTCCCTCTCTCACTATTGAAGTAATCTTCATCTTTACCTCTTTTACATCACTTATGTTAATCTTGTATCATATTTATTTTCTGCTGCTCTTTTATTTCCAACACTGTAAATTCTTAGAGAATAAAATATAGTCTGATTTATCTCAGTATCTCCATAATGCTTAACATAGTGAATATGAACACTCAAAACTACTTATTTAATGATTGAATAAATAAATGGGAGAAAAGAGTCATGGCATTTATCCTTCAAGAGTTCATAACTACTGAAGATTAGCTATTTGCCTATTTAACTATACATATACACACAACCTAATACACAAAGATGACTCAAAAAAGGTTAAAACAAACAAACAGACAAAACCTTGTGAGAACAAGATGGTGGAGGAGTAGGTGGCTGTGGAGTACATCTATCTCCATGGATGCATCAGGAAAACACCTTCAGACACAGAAGTGCATGCAGAACACCAGCTGAGAGCAGACAGGAGTACCTGACTGGTGGAAAAGAATATATAGAACCACGCGAAACTTGATAGGACGAAGGAACTGGGGAGAAAAAGGAGTGTTAGTAGGACTGGACCTGCCCTTGGCCAGTAGGGGAGTTGAAGCAGAGGTCTGACCTCCACGTCAGGGCAATTGTCTGAGTCAGAGGAGAAACACCGAAGGCTGAGAGTGAAACAGCTGGTCTGTGGCAGCCTAAATGGAATGAGAATCAGACAGTCCTTGCTGCAGCCATATTTACCCTGGACAGGGACACATGTCCCCTGGAAGGTGCAGCAGCTGGGAGCTGGAGTTTAGGGATTGTGGAACAATCCCAGGGTGAAGGCTGCTGTTGACTGTGGAGAGAGGAATTGAGGGGATATGAGGGAGGAGACTGTGGTGGGAAATGCCTGTGGAGGAAAGCTGGGCAACCTTGTAAGCAAGGTGATACTGCTGAGTTATGTATAGGGGGTGGAGACATCACCATAACCTCTCTCTCCCCACATGCCAGCATTGGCAGCTGGACAATAGAAAGGCTGCACCATCAAACGCCTGATGCACTGCACTACAGAGCAGGACCCCACCCACGGTGCTCCTTTAAGTGACTGATGTGCTGAACTACAGAGCAGGACTCCACCCATGGTACCCCTTTAGGTGCCTGATGTGCCAATCTACAGAGTAGGACCCCAGACGGGGGGGCCCCTCTAAGTGCCTGCTGTAGGACACAACAGAGAAGGACCCCAGGCAACGGAGCCCTCTAAGTGCCAGAACAGGCGGAGCTATGGAGAAAGACTGGTCAAAGAGGTTTTCTGATTGCCACCTACAAGAGGCTTGAGAAAAGACTCTGATAGGGCCAGAACTCCTCCAGTGGGGGCAGTCTGTGTCCCTGCACACTTGGCGCTGCCAGGCTCCCTGCAAGCCAAGCAGCTGCACCACCTTCATGCTCAACTCTCACTGGGGCAGAGCTGCCACAGGCCAAAAAGTCTTGCATCTGTGCATGCAGGGTCACTTCCATAGAGTCCGACTCTTTGTGACCCTGTGGACTGTAGCCTGCCAGGCTTCTCTAACAGGAAGGGGAGTTTTCCAGGCAAGAAGACTGGAGCATATTGGCCAATACTTGTTGCCATATCCTTCTAGAGAACTATATTTCCTGCTGCCCTAGCTGCCAACTCCCCTGAGTACCTGCTGCTGCCAGAACCCCTGCGACTCAAGCAGCTGCATCACCTCCACACCTGGCCCTCACGGGAGCAAACCCAAGTCCTCCAGGGAAGCCCCAGGAGCAAATCCCTGTGGATGACCCACATGGAGAGGTGGAAATAAAACCACAGTTGAATCCAGGAGCAGTGTGGCTAAGGAAGAAGACCCAAAACCTTCCCACCAGATGTACAAGCTGCAGATTAAATCCATACGATCAACTAGGAAGACTCTCTGTCTATGGAATATATAAAAGGTCATTGAGAGCTCCCTCACACACACACACACACACGCTCTAGTTCTGGTAGCTGTGGACATTGGAGGCAAGAATACACAGGAGTAGGACCAGATTAGAATCTGAGCTGCCCCAACAGCAGGCCCAGAGATCAGCACAGTGTTGGAGAGCATCCTGGGGAGGTGAGGTGAACTGTGACTCCCAACACAGGAAAGGACTCTGACAGCAGAGACTCAAGAAAAACATTCATTATTCTTATGTTTTGACTTGTTCTGTAGATTCTTTTGGATATTTTTTCTTTTTTTTTCTTTTATTTCCACTCAATTGTAGTTGTTGATTTTATTGGCACTATGAAATCTAATTAAGCTTTTGAGCTTTTTTTTCCCCTCAGTCATGTTTTTTATTGTTGTTATAAGTCTCTACCTCTACATTGGGCTTTTGCAGTTCTGTGGAGTTTTCCTTCCCCCCCCACCCCTTTTTTAATTTTAATTTTTTAAACCTATTTTTATTTTTTCTACATTTATTCTTTTGTTTGCTTTTCCTACTGTTCTTTTCCCCTTGCAGTTAATCTTTAATGTATATAAATCTTCTTTATTTATAAAGAAGATTTAACTACCTCTATTTAACTTTGCATATTTATTCTTTCTTTTCTTTCCTCTTAACATATATATTGGTTTTATTTTCATTGCTTTATTCCCCAATTGGCACCTTGCTTTAGTTTTGTTTTCCAGTTTGTGCTTTAGTTAGTTTTGTTCTTAAATGATAAATATGAGTTTTGATTTCCTTTGTTTGCTGGGTCAATCTACTGTACTCTTTCTTTTGGATGGTTTTCACTTTGCTCATGGGTGTATATGTATATGTATATATTCCATTATTTTAATTATTATTTTCCTGATTTTGCAACTGCCATATGTCTGGGGTTCATCTTTGGTTTCTCATTTTTGGATATTTATTTTAATCTCACTTACTGCCATAACAAACCACTTGTGGAATGTTCATTCCTGACCAGAGATCAAGCCCTGAGCCTTTGGAGTTGGGAGCACTGATTCCAGGACCCTAGACTGCTAGAGAACTAACCCTAGGGAATATCAAATAGTGAGAACTCACACAAAGGAAACCACTTGAATACAAGACCCAACATCACCCAACCACCAGTAGCACCCTGTGCAGGATGCCTCATCTAAACAACAGACAAAACAAAAATACAAACCCAATCATCAGCAGACAGGATTACCACTTCACTCAGCCTTGCCCATCAGAGGAAAAACAAACAAACAAAAACTCAGCACAAATCTCATCGTCTACCAAGCTTACACAAGCCATTGGACCAAACTTAGGAAGGAAGAAACCAAAAGGAAGAAAGAATTCAACCTTGAAACCTTGGAAAAGGAGACCTCAAACACAGTAAGTTAGATAAAAAATAATGAAAAGGCAGAGAAATACTACACAAATGAAGGAAAAAACTAGAAAAACAAAAGCCCAAATAAATGAAGAGGAAATAGATGAACTACCTGAAAAAGAATTCATAATAATGATAGTAAAATGATCAAAAACCTTGAAAGCAAAATGGAAAAAATGCTAGAATCAATTAACAAGGACCTAGAAGAATTAAACATACAGAGGCAAACAACACAATTACTGAAATTAAAAATACTCTAGAAGGAATCAATAGTAGAATATCTGAAGCAGAAGAAAAAATCAGTGAGTTGGAAGTTAAAATGGTGGAAATAACTTCTAAAGAGCAAAATAAGGTAAAAAGAATGAAAAGAACTGAGGATAGTCTCAGAGACCTCTGGAACAATATCAAACACACCAACATTCAATTTATAAGGGTCCCAGAAGAAGAAGAGAAAAAAAAAGGGTATGAGAAAAATTTTGAAGAGATTATAGTTGAAAATTTCCTTGACATGGAAAAGGAAATAGTCAATCAAGTCCAAGAGGCACAAGAATCCCATACAGGATAAACCCAAGGAGAAACATGCAAAGACACATACTAATCAAACTAACAAAGACTAAACATGAAGAGAATATGAAAAGCAGCAAGGGAGAAGCAACAAGTAACATACAAGGGAAACTCCATACTCTCATCAGTTGATCTTTCAGCAGAAACTCTGTAAGCCAGAAATGAATGGCAGGATATATTTAAAGTACTGAAAGGGAAAAAACAACAACCAAGATTACTGTACCAGCAAGGATCTCATTCAAAATTGATAGAAAAGTAAAAAGCTTTTCAGACAAGCAGAAGTTAAGAGAATACAGTACCACCAAACCAGCTTTGCAACAAATGTTAAGGGGGCTTATATAGTCAACAAATACAAGAGAAGAAAAAGATTTACAAAATCAACCCCAAACAATTAAGAAAATGGCAATGGTAACATATATATCAATATTACTTTAAATGTAAATGGATTAAATGCTCCAACCAAAAGACACAGACTGGCTGAATGGATACAAAAACAAGACCCATATATATGCCATCTACCAGAAACCCACTTCAGACCTAAAGATGCAGATAGACTGAAAGTAAGAGGATGAAAACATATATTCCATGCAAATGGGAAGGAAAAGAAAGCTGGAGTAGTAATCCTCATATTAGACAAAACAGACCTTAAAATAAAGATTACAAGTGATAAGGAAGGATACCACACAATGATCAAGGGATCAATCCAAGAGAAAGACAACAATTGTAAATATCTATGCACCCAACATAGGAGCACCTCAATACATAAAACAAACACTAACACACATAAAAGGAGAAATTGATAGTAACACAATAATAGTAGGAGACTTTAACACTCCACTCCACCAATGGACAGATCATCAAAACAGGAAATTAAAAAGGAGACATATCTTAAATGATACATTAGAGGAGATGGAGCTCATTGATATCTTCAGGACATTCCACCTAAATGCAGAAGAATACACCTTCTTCTCAAGTGCACACGGAACATTCTCCAGGATAGACCATATTTTGGGTCATAAATCAAACCTCAGTAAATTTAAGAAAATTGAAATCATATCAAGCATCTTCTCCAACCACAATGCTATGAGACTAGATATCAATTAAAAGTGGCTCAGATGGTAAAGCGTCTGCCTGCAATGCTGGAGACCTGGGTTCGATTCCTGGGTTGGGAAGATCCCCTGGAGAGGGAATGGCAATCCACTCTAGCACTCTTGCCTGGAAAATCTCATGGATGGAGGAGCCTGATGGGCTACAGTCCAATGGGTCGCAAAGAGTCGGACATGACTGAGCGACTTCACTTTTTTTTTCTATCAATTAAAAGAAAAAAACTGTAAGAAACAAAAATGCATGGAGATTAAACAACATGTTTCTAAATAACAAACAGTTTACTGAAGAAATCAAAAGGGAAATCAAAAAAATTTCTAGAAACAAATGACAGTTTCTAGAAAACACAACAACTCAAAACCTATGGGATGTAGCAAAACTGGTTCTAAGAGGGAAGTTTATAGCAATACAATTCTACCTCAAGAATCAAGAAAAACTTCAAATAGACAACCTAATTGACACCTAAAACAATTGGAAAAAGAAGGACAAAAAACCCACAAATTAGTAGAAGGAAAGAAATTATAAAAATCCAAGCAGAAATAAATGAAAAAGAAATGAAAGGAAAAAAAAGTAAAGATTAATAAAATTAAAAGCTGGTTCTTTGAGAAGATAAACAAAATTGACAAACCTTTAGCCAGACTCATCAAGGAAAAAAAAGAAAAAGAGAAGACTCAAATTAACAAAATTAGAAATGAAAAAGGAGAGGTTACAACAGACAATGCAGAAATGCAAAGGATTATGAGACTATTATGAACAATTATATGGCAATAAAATGGATAACCTGGAAGAAATGGACAGATTCTTAGAAAAGTTCAATCTTCCAAGACTGAGCCAGGAAGAAATAGAAATTACGAACAACCCAATTACAAACACTGAAATTGAATCTGTGATCAAAAATCTCCCTAAAAACAAAAGCCCAGGACCAGATGGTTTCACAGGAAAAATCTGTCAAACATTTAGAGAAGAGCTAATACCTATCCTTCTAAAACTCTTTCAAAAAATTGCAGAGGAAGGAACACTTCTAAACTCATTCTACGAGGCCACCATCACCCTAATACCAAAACCAGACAAAGACAACACACAAAAAGAAAACTACAGGCCAATATCACTGAAGAACATAGATGCAAAAATCCTCAACACAATTTTAGCAAACAGAATTCATCAACACATCAAAAAGCTCACACACCATTATCAAGTTGGGTTTATTCCAGGAATGCAAGGATTCTTCAATATATGCAAATCAATCAATGTGATGCACCATATTAACACATTGAAAGATAAAAATTGTATGATAGTCTCAATAGATGCAGAAAAGGCCTTTGACAAAATTCAGCACCCATTTATGATTAAAACTATTCAAAAAATGGACATAGAAGGACCCTACCTCAACATAGTAAAGGCCATATATGATAAGCCTACAGCAAACATTATTCTCAATGGTGAAAAACAGAAAGCATTCCCCCTAAGATCAGGAACAAGACAAGGGTGTTCACTTTCACCACTGTTATTCAACATAGTTTTGGAAGTCCTAGCTACAGCAATAAGAGAAGAGAAAGAAATAAAAGGAATCCAGATAAGAAAAGAAGAAGTAAAGCTCTCGTTGTTTGCAGATGACAAAATACCGTACATAGAAAACCATAAAGATAGTATCAGAAAACTACTAGAGCTAATCAGGGAATTTAGCAAAGTTGCAGGATACAAAATCAACACACAGAAATCACTTGCATTTCTATATACTAACAATGAAAAATCAGAAAGAGAAATTAAGGAATCAATCCCATTCACCATTGCAACAAAGTATTAAAAGTATTAAATATCTAGGAATAAACTTACCTAAGGAGACACTAATGAAAGAAATCAAAGATGACATAAACAGAAGGAGAGATATTCCATGTTCCTGGGTAGGAAAAATCAATATTGTGAAAATGACTATACTACCAAACACAATCTACAGATTCAATGCGATCCCTATCAAATTATCAATGACATTTTTCACAGAACTAGAACAAAAACTTTCACAATTCATACGGAAACACAAAAGACCTCAAATAGCCAAAGCAGTCTTGAGAAAGAAGAATGGAGCTGGAGGAATCAACTTCCTGACTTCAGATGATACTACAAAGCTACAATCATCAAGACTATATGGTATTGGCACAAAAACAGAAATATAGACCAATGGAACAAGATAGATAGCCCAGAAATAAACTCATGCACCTATAGGTACCTTATTTTTGACAAAAGAAACAGGAATATACAAGGGGGCAAAGACAGCCTCTTCAATAAATGCGGGTGGGAAACTGGACAGCTACATGTGAAAGAATGAAATTAGGATGCTTCCTAACATCATACACAAAGATAAATACATAAAGATAGACTCAAAATGAATTAAAGACCTAAATGTAGGACCAGAAACTATAAAACTCTTAGAGGAAAACATAGGCAGAACACTTGATGACATAAATCAAAGCAAGATCCTCTATGACCCACCTCTAATGGAATCTAATCCTCTATTCCCACCTTTATTGGAAATAAAAGCAAAAGTAAACAAGTGGAACCTGATTAAACTTAAAATCTTTTGCACAGCAAAGGAAACTATAAGCAAAGTGAAAAGACAACCCTCAGAATTGGAGAAAATAATAGCAAATGAAACAAGTGACAAACGATTAATTTCCAAAATATACAAGCAGCTCATACAACTCAGTACCAAAAAAACAAACTACTCAATCAAAAAGTGGGAAAAGACCTAAACAGACATTTCTCCAAAGAAGACATACAGATGGCTAACAAACACATGAAAAGATGTTCAACATTGCTCATTATTAGAGAAATGCAAATCAAAACTACAATGAGATATCACCTCACACCAGTCAGAATGGCCATCATCAAAAAATCTACAATCAATAAATTCTGGAGAGGGTGTGGAGAAAAGGGAACACTCTTACACTGTTGGTGGGAATGTAAATTGATACAGCTACTATGGAAGATGGTATGGAGATTCCTTTAAAAACTAGGAATAAAACCACTATATGAACCAGCAATCCCTCTCCTAGGTATATACCCTGAGGAAACCAAAGTTGAAAAAGACACATGTATCCCATTGTTTATTGCAGCACTATTTACAATAGCTAGAACATGGAAACAACCTAGGTGTCCATCGACAGATGAATGGATAAAGAAATTGTGGTACATATGCACAGTGAAATATTACTCAGCCATAAAAAGGAACACATTTGAGTCAGTTCTGATGAGGTGGATGAACCTAAAACCTATTATGCAGAGTGAAATGAGTCAGAAAGAGAAAGAAATATCATATCCTAACACATATATACAGAATCTAGAAGAATGGTACTGAAGAACTTATTCACGGGGCAGAAATGGAGAAACAGAACAAAGAATAGACTTATGGACATGGGGAGAGGAAAGGAGAGGGTGAGATGTATGGAGAGAGTAACATGGAAACTTATATTACCATGTGTAAAATAGATAGCCAATGGGAATTTGCTGTATAGCTCAGGAAACTCAAACAGAGGCTCTGTATCAACCTAGAGGGGTGGGATGGGGAGGGAGATGGGAGGGAGGTTCAAAAGGGAGCAGATATATGTATAACTCTGGCTGATTCATGTTGATGTTTGACAGAAAACAACAAAATTCTATAAAGCAATTATCCTTCAATAAGAAAAAGAAAAAAAGGAAAACAAACAAAAACTCTTGTAAAAACAAAGCAAGTGTAAGGTAAGGAATGCTTCATTCTGACTGGGAGATTTGAAGGCAGGGGAACTTCTTAGGGGAGGTTAAATTTTAGGTGAACTTGGATGGCAAGGTAGAAAAAACAGTAGCTTGGAATCAAAGATACTTAATTCTGGGAAGTGTTGTCTCCTTTAGGAGGGAGGCACTGTCAGCATTGTGGACCTAAGTTGACTACTGCTTCTCCAGGGTCAAGAAGACCTGCCTCCCTCCTTAGGCAATAAAATGATTGACAAGATGAAATAAAGTTTTAGTTTTTCCATTCTTATCTGTGGTGCTGAGAGTTGGGCTTCCTCTTCTAATGGATAATAGCACAAAATCACAAGCATGCATCATTTCTCATAACATAGAGCAAGATTTAAAGGGTTTGAAGACCACTTCATGCATTTGTCCATTCTTATGCCTTTTATGGATTATCTTCTGGGACTGGAATGGCACAGGACTTGCTGTACCAAATTTAAAGAATAGCAGTGACATTTTATCAGCCTATCTTTTCCTAGAAGGAAGAATTTCCATAGTCAAATAACCAGGAAGCCCACTGTACAGAGAGGAAAAACTAGAGTCCCTCCCATTATTCAGAATGTTGAACACTAATATTTAAATCAAGACTGTATTTAATATTTAAATCAGTGCTGTATTCAGAAAGCAGTGTCCAGACTGGTCTCACTGGACTTGCTATCCATGAACTTATCTAAATGTTATGATGGTGACACTCATAAGTACATTCCCCTGGGGTTGAGTTTTTCTTCTCAATATGATCTAAGCTGAATTAGTGTGATAGAATTACTTTCTTAATATTATGTGGGGACAACTGCATTATTGAATTCTACATATTTTTGTGAACTATAGACTTCTCCCTTTACTCAGGGTAATTGACAGTTACTAAAATTTTAAGGAAGAGATGTGCTCATTCAACTACTCACCATTTTGTTTGATGATGGCAGAGTGAGCTGAGAATCAAACTTAATATGTATCAGTATGATTTTTTAGTGTTATATCAAATTTAATTTTGAAAGAGTTAATTCATTTACGAGTGACGATAGGACACGTAAGTTGACAAGCAGGAAAAGTTGAGTGATGAAATGCTACACACATAGACATGGTGCTTAATAAGTAAAGGCAACCTTGAACTGGTAGAGAGGGGACCCATGACGTCTGTGCAGTGTTTCCCCTCTTACTCATCCACCTACCACAATGGGAGCCACCAGGTTCCAAGGTGATACACATAGACACTCCTGGTTTTGAGTTGTATGATAAGCTCTATTATTTAAATATAAGGAAATCCCTTCTTTTTCTTAACTCAGTTTTTCAGTTATGTTTTGGTCTTTTTCTACCCAAAGAGTTGAAGCAAATTTAATTTACCACAGCTTTCTTACTTATATATGATTGCTGCTACTGCTGCTGCTGCTAAGTCGCTTCAGTTGTGTCTGACACTGTGCGACCCCATAGACGGCAGCCCACCAGGCTCCCCCGCCCATGGGATTCTCCAGGCAAGAACACTGGAGTGGTTGCCATTTTCTTCTCCAATGCATGAAGGTGAAAAGTGAAAGTGAAGTCGCTCAGTCCTGTCCGACTCTTTGCGACCCCATGGACTGCAGCCTACCGGGCTCCTCTGTCCATGGGATTTTCCAGGCAAGAGTACTGGAGTGGGGTGCCATCACCTCATCCTGAGCTAAAAAAAATTCTGTATGTCATTTAAAAAAACCCTCAAGTTAGTATTTTACATACAACAATGATTTAAAACTTGTAGTAGACTTCTAAGCATCCTAGTTTTAGGTTGATGATTATTTTTAAAAGTATTTTTTTTTAATTAAAAAATATATATTGGTTCCTGCAATCCAGCAGACCTAGGTTTGATCCCTGGGTCAGGAAGATTTCCTGAAGAAGGGAATGACACCCACTCTAGTATTCTTGCCAAAAGAATCCCATGAACAGAGGAACCTGGTGGGCTACAGTCCATAGAGTTGGAAACAGTCAAATACGACTGAGTGACTAACATAGCTGATTTGCAATGTTGTGGTTAGTTCCAGGTGTACAGAAAAGTTGTTAAGTTTACATAAACAAATGTCTATTCTTTTTTAGATTCTTTTCCCATTTAGTTTATTACAGAGTATTGAGTAGAGTTCCCTGTGCTATACTGTAGGTCCTTGTTGACTATCTTTCTTACACATAGAAGTATGTATATGCTAACCCCAATCTCTTAAATTCTCCCTCCCCCCAACTTTCTCTTTTGATAAACATAAAATTGTTTTCTAAGTATGTAAATCTATTTCTACTTTGTAAATAAGTTCATTTGTATCATTTTTTAGATTTCACATGTCACTGTCTGACTTCACTTAGTATGATAATCTCTAGATAATTTCTAGATACATCTCTGGATACATGTGTTAGTGCAAATGGCATTATTTCATTCTTTTTTATGACTGAATAATATTCCATTGTATATATGTACCATATCTTCTTTATCCATTAATCTGTTGGACATTTAGATTGTTTCCATGTCTTTGCTATTATAAATAGTGCTGCAGTGGACATTAAGGCACTCCAGTGATATATGCAGGCTTCCCTGGTAGTTCAGCTAGTAAAGAATCCCCTTGCAATGCAGGAGATCTTGGTTCAATCCCTGGGTAAGGAAGGGATAGAGAAGGGATCTCCATTAGAGAAGGGATAGGCTACCCTACTCCAGTGTTCTCGGGCTTCCCTGGTGGCTCAGCTGGTAAAGAATCCACCTGCAATGCGGGAGACCTAGGTTTGATTGTTGAGTTGGGAAGATTCCCTGTAGAAGGGAACAGCTATCCATTCCACTATTCAGGTCTGGAGAATTCCATGGACTGTATAGTCCATGGGGTTGCAAAGAGCTGTACACAACTGAGCAACTTTCACTTTCTTTCAATGATACATGCATCCTAATAATTATTTTTTTGTATAAACCAAGTATTAGAAAGTGAAGACTTTTTCTCCAAATAATAGAAACATTCCTCAAATGCTATGCAAGCTTGGCTGGTTGCAGCAGAGTCTCCATTTTTTTTTTTCTTCTAGGAATAAAGCACTAGTCTTTAATATCTAAGCTTCATTGTAGGGGGAAAAGACATTTATGATATGTCTTACAACATTTCCCTTTTATACTCTTCTGCAAAACCAAACCTCATATCTAGAGTGGAATCTGGCTATACCAAAGAATAATTTCACAAGAATTTCTGGAGTCTGGAGTCTATGGAGTTGAAATAAAAATCCCATTTGATGGCAGAGGCTGTAAGATATAAAACTCACGTTCTGTGGACTTCTACATTCTTATGAAAGGCGAAATATTGTGCAATAGCATTATCTTGACATCCAGAACAATCAGAAAGAAGAGATGGAAACGAGGTGGCCTTAACATACCAGGTCACCGTTGATTTTGGGTGCAGCGACATCTTTGTCTTTCCATCTGCTTGGGGTCCTGACTTTGGATTTTGCAAGTCATTATCACTTCCTTTCTACTGGAACATGTTGGAGGGTGTCCTTGTCAGTTGAAACCAAATCTCTATAAAATCTCTGACTTATTCTGAGAGTCATAAAGCTGAAGATAGACATGTGTATGGGGAAAGACTGGATGAGAATCTTGGGATATGGAGGAAATGAAAATTGGTGGCCCTGCTTAAGCTTGAAAGGGGGAGATCAGGTAAAAGAAAAATACCTGACTTAAAGCAAAGGGTCTCAAATGTTCCAATAGCCATCAGATAATCTCCAAAATATACAAACAGCTGGTATAGCTCAATATCAAAAAACCAATCTGATTAAAAAAATGGATAGAAAACCTAAATAAGCATTTCTTCAAAGAAGGCATACAGATGGCCAACAAACACATGAAAACAGGCTCAAGATCACTAATTGTTAGAGAAATGCAAATCAAAACTCAATGAAGTATCACTTCACACTGGTAAGAATATGAAAAAAATCTACAAATAATAAATGCTGTAGAGGGTGTGGAGAAAGGGGAAACCTCTTACACTGTTGGTGGGAATATAAATTGATACAACCACTCACTGGGAAAGGTCAGTTTTCATTCCAATCCCAAAGAAAGGCAATGCCAATGAATGCCAAAGAATATGTCAAGGCTGTATATTGTCACCCTGCTCATTTAATTTATATGCAGAGTACATCATGAGAAATGCTGGGCTGGAAGAAGCACAAGCTGGAATCAAGATTGCCAGGAGAAATATCAATAAGCCCAGATATGCAGATGACACCACCCTTATGACAGAAAGTGAAGAGGAACTAAAAAGCCTTTTGATGAGAGTGAAAGCGGAGAGTGAAAAAGTTGGCTTAAAGCTCAACATTCAGAAAATGAAGATCATGGCATCCAGTCCCATCACTTCATGGGAAATAGATGGGGAAACAGTGGAAACAGTGTCCGACTTTGTTTTTTTGTGCTCCAAAATCACTGCAGATGGTGATTGCAGCCATGAAACTAAAAGACGCTTACTCCTTCGAAGGAAAGCTATGACTAACCTAGACAGCATATTGAAAAGCAGAGATATTACTTTGCCAACAAAGGTCCGTCTAGTCAAGGCTGTGGTTTTTCCAGTGGTCATGTACGGATGTGAGAGTTGGACTGTGAAGAAAGCTGAGCACCAAAGAATTGATTCTTTTGAACTGTGGTGTTGGAGAAGACTCTTGAGAGTCCCTTGGACTACAAGGAGATCCAACCAGTCCATCCTAAAGGAGATCAGTCCTGGGTGTTCATTGGGAGGACTGATGCTGAAGCTGAACCTCCAATACTTTGGCCACATCATGTGAAAAGTTGACTCATTGGAAAAGACTCTGATGCTGGGAGGGATTGGGGGCAGGAGGAGAAGGGAACGACAGAGGATGAGATGGTTGGATGGCATCACCAACTCCATGGACATGAGTTTGAGTGAACTCCAGGAGTTGGTGATGGACATGGAGGCCTGGCGTGTTGTGATTCATGGGGTCACAGAGTCAGACACGACTGAGCGACTGAACTGAACTGAACTGAACAACCGCTAAATGTCCATCAACAGAGGAATGGATAAAGAAGGTAAGGCATGTATATAAAGTAGAATATTACTCAGCCAGAAAAAGAAGAAAATTGTGCCAGTTATGGAGATGTAGATGGATAGAGACTGTTGCACAGAGTGAAGTACATCAGAAAGAGAAAAGAAAATATCATATGCTAACACATAAATGTGGAATCTAGAAGAATGGACAGATGAATCTATTTGCAAAGCAGAAATAGAAACATTGATGTGGAGAATAAATTTATGGATACAAAGTAGGGAAGGAGGATGGATTGGGAGATTGAGGTTGACATATGTACCCTACTCTGATGTATAAAATAGATAAGTAATGAGAATCAACTGTATATCACAGGGAACTCTACTAAGGTTCTGTGGTGACATAAATGGGAAAGAAATTCAAAGAAGACGGGATGTATGTATAAGTATAGCTGATATACTTTGCTGTACAATAGAAACTAATGGAACATTGTAAAGCAACTATACCCCATTAAAAAAAAGCTAATTAGAAGACAGTCACTAGGAAAGAGTCCTCTGGGTAGGAATGAGGGGTGCCTAGGGCATTCAAGTGCCTACGGCTTTGTCCAAGGGTGAGAAGGGAACATGAAGATCCTAAGGCAGTTCTGATGCTTAAGGACTGACTCGAGTGCAGGGCCATCTTCGCAGCAATACACAAAAGAGGAGGACTAAATAAATATTGGTTAGGGTTTGGGAAATAATAGAAAAAAGCAATAGTCCTTCTTCCTCTCAAACCTGGAAAATGAATCAGCATCACCCACTGCTAGTAGATCCCGATAGCCCTGAACTTGGTTAACAAATATGAAATCGCAAGAGAGCCAAGTAGAGTTCTACGTATTTTTAGTGACAAAATGGGCATTTCTTTAGAGTACTGCTATTTCAGAATATGTTTACATGAAACAGAGAATTTAGACAAAATCATCCCAGATCAGAAAATAGAAATGCAATCTGAAGTGGGGTCTTGCCTGGTGGCTCAGTGGTAAAGAATCGTCTGCCAATTCAGGAGACACAGGTTTGATCCCTGGGTCAGGAAGATCCCCTGGAGAAGTGACTGGCAACTCACTCCAGTATTCTTCCCTGGGAAATCCCTTGGGCAGAGGAGCCTGGTGGGCTACAGTCCATGGGGGTCACAAGAGTCAGACATGATTGAGCAACTAAACAATGACAACAATATGAAGTAGATGCTTGGCCCAAGTTCTCTGAGAAGTCTAATTACTAGTCATTGTGGGGTTCTTGGGTCCAGCTGGACACTTAGTCTTTGTTGCTCGCTGCAAAGCAGATAAATGTTTCAGAGGGCAGAGTTAGGTGCCGTTTGTGTTTCAGGAAAGTAAAAGCTGTTCCGTTGCACAATCAACTGACATGGAATTATGAAACACCTTATGATTTAGTTCAAGCAAAAACTGCCAGAAAACTCCCTCCTAAAATTCCCATCTTACCTTGGGAGATGAGGCAATACAAAGGTTTTGTGCATAACATGCTTTAACTTTCTACATTAGGTTACTGCAAAGCCATAAATCAAGACTATTTTTCATTCTTCCCTCTGGTGGGCACCCCTCTGTCTGGCTACATCCTGGGGTGGAAGGCCTTTCCTCTACCCCAGATGTGTTTGGAATGCAGTAATTCTCTCACTCTTCTCTGTCACTAATTGCCTTGTCTCTTGAAGCAGTCAGTTGCAAGTTGAGTGCACAGGAGGATGTGACTATGAGGTCTTATTAAATCAGGGCCAGTCAGGTTAGAAGCTGTGACATAACTTATGTGTGACCCCGAACTTGCTTACCCAAATTCCTGAACCTGAACTCACATTACAGTTGATTGCATTAATTATGGTTGTATAATTAAAAAAAAAAAAAAAGAAACAAAAAACTACAAAACATTTGACAAAAGAAGGGTCTGAGAATTTTTCAGGGTTTCCCTGGTTTGGTTTATGTTCAAATGATGAAGCATTTAATTTGTCCACTTTCTCTGGTCACCCCGTAGCTCACTTATCAAGAGAAACATCACTTTCCTCCATTCTTTAGAGTTTTTCTTCTCCTAATAGACTGAGTTGAAGTATATATTCGTTTAAAATAAGTGGTAATTTAGATTCCTTCACATTTGTATAAGATTAGCACACAAAGCCTAACCTATGCATTACTCATAACCGTCCTGTGCGGTAGTAATTAGCTGCCAAGGTGAACAAACCTGCTTTATCATGGTGGCCTTAGAAATTATAGGAGTCATATTCAGCCTAAATTTATTTCTGGGGAGAAAAGGGCATGATAGGGCTTAATATACACACAAATAAATGGGAAGCAAGTTGGAAAGCTGAGCCTTTCTTTACATAGGGAGCTCTGTGCTATACAGATAAAGGGATTGCACTTCTGCTCTTATTAATCACAAAGGAGGTACATGGTTAGCCCAATAAAATGTCTTTATTACTTTATTAGCTTTTTTGGTGGCTCATATGGTAAAGAATCTGCCTGCAATGTAGGCAACCCGGGTTCGATCCCTGGGTTGGGAAGATCCCCTGGAGAAGGAAATGGTAACCCACTCAAGTATTCATTCGTGCCTGGAGAATTCCATGGACAGAAGAGTGTGGTGGGTCTACAGTCCATGGGGTCACAAAGAGTCGGACATGACTGAGTGACTAACACTTACTTACTTACTTATACATTCTTTGTGCCTAGGCTTACAGTTTACATTCTTAAAGTGTTTTATATTCTCTCTTCTACCTGGGCTGAGCACAAGACCAATCTTTGTGAATTCACCAGATAACCCAGTTAGCTAAAGAGGAGAGTGATGCTAATCTCTCTGAATGGGTTCTGCAGGATGCCACATACCTCCAAGCAAACACCAAAATAGCAAATGCTTTCTGAAGATCTGATCCTCTTATACCATAAAGTGCTGATTAGACTCATAGAATTTTTCACTCCTTTACTGGGTATTTCCTTGGTTTGTGCTAACAGTGTGCAGACAAAGTAGTAGGGCTGCAGTTCTGAACCCCTCGAGGCTGTACTTGCTCTTACCCAGAATTCCTCTGAAGACACACGTGATGAATGATGAGACCTGCTCTCCTGTCATAAATCCCAGCAAATAGAGGAGGGAGACCAGGTTGACACATCACCTTTGTGGACTGGGCTACAGACTCCCAGCTGATTTATCTGCCCATTTCTGCTCATTATGAAAGATAGAAATGGTTTAGCTCCAACATTTTACAGAAACATTTGGTCAGGGTGCACCTATTTCAAAAAAAGATGATTGTTTTCATTCCATTTATTATTCTCTAAAAGCCATTGTTCTTTAATCTAGAGAGGTCACTACCAGGCCTCCACCAACAGACCCTTTTTTGTTCTTAGAAATAAAAAGCAAAACACTGGAATTGGCTAAGCCCTTCTTTTCTTGAGAAGAAACATGTATACAGGAAGCTCAACCTTTCCTGATACCAAGTGATGGTTAAAGTGAATAATGGTGAGGTATCAGGCAGATGTGTTCTAAAGTTTATCAGCTACTTTCCAGCTGTGTGATACTATTACTTTCCATAAAATAGTAATAATTATTAACATTGATATACAAGCATAATATGAATATATAGTCTATCTTAACATATAATGTTCATAATTATTAATGTTATTAAATGATAAACATTACCTTCTGAGACTTAGTTCTTCATCAGCTAAATGGCATTCATCATAATGCCTGTCTCCTAGAGTTAAATAACACTTGTCACATAGTAAGTGCTAAATAAATAATTGCTTTCACACATGAGCAGCATCTTTGCATTCCTACCAACATGAAAACCAACAGTATACAAGGAAGCAGATTTCATGATTTTTAGCCTTGATGTCTCTCTTCCATTAGATCTTGACACTTTACTACCCAGGAAACTGGAAATGGTCTACCTGGCTTGGGTTCATGCATACTTGGTCTTGCATTAAATGTTGCAATCATCTCCATTCACCTACAGAATGAAGTCCAGTTTCCTTAGTTTCACTTAACACATTTATATATCCTCATACTTGACCTCATTTACTGTGTACTTTTTTCAGCAATCTGTATATTTCCCATGAGATCATCAAATTGCTACATTTCATTGAAATTGTGTGCCTATACATCTATTTTTTCCACTAGATTAGAAACTATCCAAGGGCAGAGATGTTCATATCAGTGTCTGATACTAAGGTGCTTGCACCATACCTGATTTTAAGGTGGTTTAAGCTTGGTGTTAGTCCCCACATAGTACAGTGGTAAAGAATCTGCCTGCCAAGGCAGGAGACACAGGAGAGACAGGTTCAATCCCTGGGTCAGGAAGATCCACTGGAGAAGGAAATGGCAACTCACTCCAGTATTCTTGCTTGGGAAATCCCATGGACAGAGGAGCCTGGAGGGCTACAGTACCTGGGATCACAAAGAGTTGGACACAACTGAACATACACACACACACAGAAGCTTAGTGTTGGGATGGGAGTGGCTATGGAATCTTTTTCATTATGTGTATGAGTACAGAAAAAGCAAATGTAATTACAGGTGGTCCTCTATAAAAATATTTATAGATATGCATATATACACATATATATACATATATATTTATTTGCTGTCTTAAATAAGCAGACATAAAGAAAGGACAGCCTAGTATCAATGAGCACACCTATCATCCAGATGTTGGTTTCTAATATTTTTCTCTAATTAAAGGAACCACAGGTTCTTGGAAACAATGACTGATTCTAGGATTGGGGCAGGAAAGTTACAAGATAAGCCTAAAGCTTCTTGTCGGTCCTAAAATAAGGAAGTATTAAAACACATACACAGACAATAAAAGGGGCACAAAAACAAATTAAAATTCCCAATTGCCAGAAGCTGGAATAATTTGACCAAAACATTATTAAGGTAGTAGTAGATAGCAATTCAAAAAAGAGACAAATATCTATGAGTCTCTACTGATATAAATAAATAAAATGATAAGTGGGAGAGAAGAGACAAATGTCCTGAGCACACTAATTTATGCATACACTTCACCCTAAAGGAGTAGGATGGCATAACCCATCATTCTTTAAGTGTGGGTTGTGTATAGAGACATTCTCCCCAAAAGCAGAGTGTGGAAAGGGAGGGGGGAAATAGTGTAACTTTACAGTAGAGAAACCTGACCAACACTACTTCAGCCAGGTGACTGAGGTCAACATAAGTAGTCATAAGCTATGTAGACAGTGTGTAACCTTGATATGATAGGGTGAAAATGGCATTTCTCTCATAACCCCAGTCTAATCATGAGAAAACCTCAGACAAACTCCAGCAGAGGAGCATCCTACAGTATTCTTGGCCAGTACTCCCTCAGACTGTCAATGTCATCAGTAACAAGGAAAAGTCTGAGAAGCTCTTATAGCCAAGAGGAGTCTAAGAAGACATGATGATTAAATGCAATATTGTGTCCTAGATGAAATCCTGGAAAAGGAAAAGCATGTTAGGAAGAAAAGAAGGTAATCTGAATAAAGTATGGACTTTAGTTAAAACTAATGCGTCATCTGTTCGTTAATTGTGGGAAGTACACCATACTGATGTAAGATGTTCATAATAGGGGCAACTGAGTGCAGGATAGACGAGAGCTCTCTGAACTACTGTCTTCATTTTCCTGTGAATCTAAAACTGGTATAAAAATAAAGTCTATTTAAAATGTCTAAGTAGAAAAATAAAAAAAGCAAGTGAGGAGTAAAATCAGGATTATCTGACTAATGTAGAAGAAATATTACTTCTTTCTTAACAGAGATGCCCTTTTCCCTGCCATTTCTGGATAGTTCAGGTGAATCATCTAGGACACAAAACAACTCAATCATTGCCTCTCTCTTCTGCTTGATTATGTGTATGTGGAAATGAATGAAAAGAAGATACATGGACTCCTTCCTATAATAAAAATAATATGTTTTAACATCAGTCACATTTTTAAAATCAGAAGCTTCATGGCTTAATACACACTTACTCATCTTTTTTGTGGTGCCTCAGAGGTGGTAGACTGCTTCAGAATAAAACCCAACCCATCTCCTTCCTGGCTACTGGTCAGAAACTCATTGAAGATTTTTTTTGCTCATTGATGATGAGCAAAAGCTTTGTACCTTTTAACAGAAGTTCATCTATGGCCACAGAAGTTGCTGCTGACTCTCTGGGTGAAAAACAGAAGGGTTATGTAGTGTGGTCTGAATCAGTGGTGGGAAGGACAAGCAGGGTTTCCTTTGAAGTAAACTGTCTTGACCTATGGATGAGTCTGCCTGCTACAAAATAATGAACATTCCTATTACAGACCAGGAAGGACTGAAGAAAGAAAGTGCAAATCTGTATCAAGTTGCATCATAAATCCTAACCTGAGTGTTTTCAATTTGGTCATCATTAAAAAAGGGAGAAGAATATTCCAGGCCTCACTGATACTACCATGCCTTTTCACCTGGAGCCCAAAAGAGCTAGCAGAATCCACAAACCTTTCAGTGTTTCTAAAACACTGTATGTTATGAGAAAGCTAGTATGTTATGAGAAAGCCCCTAAACAAAGAAGGTTAGAAACCTAGGACCAAAGCACTTAAGATTCAGCATCTCTTACTCCACATGGTTTGCAACTAAATATCAGCAAATTGCTCTGAAGAGACAGCATTCTAAGAAAAAAGAGGAAGAGGGTGCTAAACTTTTGGCCAAGAGAGTGAAGGAGACCAAAGAAAAATGCCAGCTATGAGATGTTCTAAGAGTAACAAATAAATAATATCAAATAATAATAATACATGTTCACCCTAGTCCTTGCTTTGTCAAAACTGGTATTCTGGGTCATAAAGATGAATTCCCAATTTTCTGTAAGAGCTGACTTTCACATTACTCTTGGGCAGAAGTATTGTAAGAATTAGAATGGCCTTTAATATTTTGTGAAACAGTAATGAAGGTAGGAGAGGGATTTCCTGGTGGTTCATTGGTAAAGAATCCTACCAAGGCAGGAGACAGGGGTTTGATCCCTGGGCAGCAAGATCCACTAGAGAAGGAAATGACAACCCACTCCAGTATTCTTGCCTTGGAAATCCTATGGACAGGGAAGCCTGGTGGGTTATAATCCATGGGATCACAAAAGAGTCAGATAGGACTTCATGACTAAACACCACCACCACCACCACCACCAACGTAAGTGAAAGAAGTCTGAGCACCAGTCGGCTTTCAATGGGTTTACACAGGGTTTCAATGGGTTTTCAATTTTTCCTTAAACTCACATCAATAAGAATAAACATGGATGCCAGTACTCAGAAACCATCATGTTTCATCTAAAAAGCTCTTCTCTGTCACTGTACCCACAGTCAGTGACTTATTTCCTGGGCAAAAAAACAAATGTTTTGGTTCAGGCAGAAATTGCTGAGGTAAGTCCTCTTCATCAGCTTGATAAAGAAGTGAAACGTTAGCTTGTAGCTCTCAGGCGGCCACGCTCATAGACCTGTGCTTAATTTTATATATGTGTCTTGTGTCCTTGCTCAGAGATATCTTCATCTAAGTCCTTTTGATAAACAGTGGTGTGGGAGAAAGGCAGAGGATGTCTGCGTGACAGGGTGGCCCAGGTCAGCAAATTAATGTTCCTCCTTGGGGCCAGAGCTGGCTGGGAGAAGGATTGGCTCTGACCTTGAGGGTTTTACACCAGAGGTGGTCCAGCAGACAGGAAACAGAGGAAACAGTAGCGATTTTGATTGAGTTATTGGATGCATTCACTTTCCTGTGCAACCCATCCATGTGATTGGCTGAATGTCTTTAATTTGCAAACACTTATGGAGATATCACATCTTTGTCACATCTCTATAAACCTGTGGTGTGACTGCCCTGTCACATACTCAAGGGGTCTGGCATGTGCACAAGATCAGTTGTGTCCAACTCTTTGATACTCCATGGACTGTAGCGCCCCGCCCTCCCCAGGCTCTTCTCTCCATGAGATTTCCCAGGCAAACCCATGTAAATGCATCCTGATGTGCAAGAATCTTTGGTTAAGATTTCATTCACAGCTACTTCCCTGGTGGTCCACTAGCTAAGACTCAGCTCCCAATGGAGGGGACCTGGGTTTAATCCTTGGTCAGGGAACTAGATCGCACATTCCACAACTAAAAGTTCACAGGCCACATCTAAAGTCCCCACATGCCACAACTAAGATCCGGTGCAGCCAAAAAAGCAACTATATTAAAAAAAGATTTCATTCACAATTTCTTATACCTATGCAGTTCTTTCAACTTTCCAAACCCCATATGCAACACTGCAGTCACCCTCTGGCTCCAGCTAGTTTCTTTTCCCATTTCCTTTCAGGCAAAAATTAATGACAGATTAGGCAAAGTTAAATTGCCTTGGAAAATCATCTCTCTTCAATTCTGCAAATGGAAGGGAGTCTGTGGTTGGGTGAAGGCAGTGAAGTACAGTAAACAGTAAAAGATCAGAGCAGCACCGGCCATCTAAATGGCGAGGCCCTGGGGAAAAGGAAAATGCAAGCTTTTTGTCAAAAAATTATTAGAAAGTATGAAATGGTGACCACAGCCTCTTAAACCAAACATGCCTTTTGTGACTGCCCCATCACATGCCCAAGGGTTCTGGTGTGTGTGCAGCTCAGTTGTGTCCAACTCATTGCCACCCCATGGACTGTAGCCCACCAGGCTCCTCTGTCCATGGGGTTTTCAAGGCAAGAATATTGGAGAGGGTTGCCGTTTCCTTCTCCAGGGCATCTTCCCAACCCAGGGATTGAACCTGTGCTTCCTGCTTCTACATTGGTTGGTGGATTCTTTACCACTGAGCCACCCAAGAAGACAAGGGATCTGTTGTAACACTGAATAGGCTTTGAATCTAGCTCTGTCTTTTCCCAAATGGGCAACTCTGGGCAAATTTCTCATACTCTTTGACTTAAGGATCTTCATCTGCAAAATGATAATAAGCTTATCTACTGGAGAAGGAAACAGGGTTGCAAAGAGTCAGACATGACTGATCGACTAACACACACACACACCTTATTTATAGAGCATTACATGAAACAAAGGCAAAAAACAAAGTGCATTGTATTGTGCAGGGAGCATTCAATAAACTGATAATGATGATAAGGACATTAATAATAATGAGACGAGCAAGAAGGGAGTGGCAGGAATCAGGGGTGGGGTTGGCGGCACTGCTTTATCCTGCTCTCAGCTCACCCTCCAGTGCAGACACAACAGGGGTGGGGGAGTCGTGGTCCCTTCTCTCCTCAGGGTCGCACACCCGCCTCAGCTGGCTGCCAGTTGTCAGCTCCACCTGCAGGCCTCAGGAGAGACCATCTGGACCTGGCATTTGACACCACTCACAGCATAGAAAAGACCAGAACTCGAGGTTGAGCAATAGCTCCAGTGGTCCCCTCCTTGACAAGGGCATGTGTTTCCATTTACAGCAGGCTTGTTTTTCGAGAATCCTCATCCCTCCCCACGCTTGGAAATTTCCTGAGGGCTTTATGCTTGACCTCCACACCTGGGGCTGCTGAGCCGGCTTCCTGCCGTTGCTGCCTGCCCTCTGGCCTGCCCGTCAAACCCCTGGTTGACCTCTGGAGGGCCAGACCGCATAGCGTGTGTGCCCTGTGGCCTCCTCGTGTCTACACTCTATCTGACCCAACACCATGACGTCTGTATTTGCCCTCGGGCTCCCTGCCGATTCTTTGTAGCCCTTTGCAGCAGTTGAACACTCTCCAGTTTTGGCGTTTTGCCCAGAACAGTGACCCCTAAGATGCCTGGGGTCTGTCCACCAATGCTCCGTCACTCACTGGCAAAATGGAGTCCATTGACCCATCCAGCCTAGCCCTGCTCTCTCAACAGTCTCATTAGGACACAGAACATCATAGTCTACTGGAAACTTCTCCACCTGCCTTGATCTGGGTAGCTCCCAAGTGTGTGATCCCTTCAGTCTAACCACGAAGAGCATCGGTCATTCTGCTTTAGTCAAGGACACTGAAGAGAACTGTTCTCCCTCTAATGAGTCCTCCTCCCTTATCCCTGCTTGTGGGAAAGCGAATGGTTGGGGCATTCTTTTCTTTGGGGTCAGCAAGAGTTCTCTATGAACATGTTTCTTTGTTCTTTGTGATTTGATTATATTCTTAAAAAAAAAAAAAAAAAGTCAAGTAGGCTTAGTGTCGAGTTAACCCTTTTGGGTTATATATTAGTTGACAATCCTTAATACCAAACCATTTATTCTTCATTTGGTAGGCATCGTGGCAGTGGGCCAACTGCAGTGAAAAGAGCAATGTCAATCTACCCAGGCTTTTCTTGGACTGAATATTGTTCTAGAACCATATAAGCTGCTCTTACTCATCAAGAGGGACTTAAAACTGAGCTGAGGTGATCCAAATGGCTTCAAATGTGTGTCTTCAGATACCGGAAAATGATTCCAAGCCATAGGCTTTTCTAACAAGATAAGTGGTAGTTACAGTGTAGTCTGGGCAATCTGATAGTTCACAGGTATCACTGAGCAGTCTACCATCTCAAAGGGTCTCAAAATGTGATAATGTTGAAGTAATCTTACTTTACTCATCAGCAGCATTCAACACAGTGATCTCTCCTCCTTGAAACATTTTCTTCACCACACCCCCTCCAACCCTGGGACATCATTTTATCGATTTTCCTTCCACCTCACAGGCTCATTCATTTCAGTCTCCTTGCTTTTCCTCCTCATAACCCAGATTGCCACATTTTGGGATGCTCCTTAGGTTTATATGGGGGGAAATCTTCCATTTACCTCTTCAGAATCTCACTCCACTCCCGACTTTAACCAGCTCTATGGCCTGGGAGGCTGACTCTGTAGATTGCAACATGACTTCTGTGCCTGTTACCGGTTGAATTGTGAACCCCCCATCCCAAATTCATATGTGGCAGTCCTAACCCCTAGTATCTCACAGTGTGGTAGACCTCACTGGGAAATAGGATCACTACAAATGTAAATAGTCATACTACCATAAGTAGTCTCCTAAACCAGTGTGACTGATGATCTCATAAAAAGGGGACATTTAGATGCAGGGTGGCTCAGACGGTAGACTCTGCCTGCAATGTAGGAAACCTGGGTTCGATCCCTGGGTTGGGAAGATCTCCTGGAGAAGAAAATGGCAATCCACTCGAGTATTCTTGCCTGGAAAATCCCATGGACAGAGGAGCCTGGTGGGCTACAGTCCATGGGGTCGCAAAGAGTCAGACACGACTGGGTGATTAACACTTCACTTAGATATATTGGGAGAGGGCCAAGTGACTAGTAAGGCAGAGGTCAGGGTGATGTACCTATTAGGCCAAACACAGAATTGCCATCATACTACTAGAGGCTAGGTGAGGGGCATAGAGTAGATTCCCCCTCAGGCCTTAAAAGGAGCCAATCCTGCCTTGACCTTGGACTTTATCTTCTAGAACTGTGGGATAAGTTTATGTTATTTCTTTAATAAGTAAATCACACAGCCCCCTTTTTTCTTGGCAGATTTGTTTCTTTTTGGTGGTGGTGGGGGAACACAGCTACATCCATTTATTTACTTATTTTAGTTATATATGGCTGTGTCAGGTCTTAGTAGGGCTTTCCTGGTGGCTCAGTAGTAAAGAATCTGCCTGCAATGCAGGAGACCTGGGTTCGATCCCTGGGTTGGGAAGATCCTCTGAAGGAGGGCATGGCAACCCACTCCAGTACTTTTGCCTGGAGAATTCCATGGACAGAGGAGCCTGGTGGGCTACAGTCCATAGGATCCCATGAAGTCGGACATGACTGAGTGACTAAGCAGCAGCAACAGGTCTTAGCTGCAGCGTGTGGGATCTTCACTGCAGTATGCACACTCTAGTTGTGGTGTGCAGGCTTAGTTGCTCCGTGGCATGTGGGACCTTTGTTCCGGCGGATTCTTAACCACTAGACCACATAGCTCAGTTGGTAAAGAATCTGTCTGCAATGTAGGAGATCCGGGTTCAATTCCTGGGTCGGGAAGATCCTCTGGAGAAAGAAATGGTAATCTATGCCAGTATTCTTGCCTGAAAAATCCCATGGACAGAGGAGCCTAGGGGGCTACTGTCCATGGGGTCACAAGAGTCAGACATGACTTAGCAACTAAACCACCACCACCAGACCACCAGGGAAGTCCCTGTCTACATTGTTTAACTCATCCAGTTTGTGGTACTTTGTTTCAGTGGCCCTGGCAAACTCTTGTTTCTAGTTGAATTTGGCCAGTGGGGACCTGGCAGGAGACTGGAGGGAAGAAGGTGTGTGGATCAGTCTATGTAGACCTTGGCTCCTCCTCTGTGAGTGTGCTTTGGGTTAGTTATATCCTGGCATGCTCACATGACTCTCCTATGGTTCTGACTACCTCTGTCTTCTCTCAAGCCTTCAGGCAAAAGTCCTGTATTACCAGCCTTTTCAAGGGATACAGCAGCTGAGTCCCTGCTAGCCTTGAGTGACATGGTGTCCCTTGTGACTGACTACCTTACATCTTTCCACCCTTAAAATCTATTCCTTTGTAAACAAATCTTCAATGCATCCTAAATATGAATATGCTATCTGTTTGGTGTTGGGGCACTGACTCATACAGACCTTCTCTCTTTTCTACATGTACTCATTCTCTTTGACCACCTCCTCCCTGTTCATGGGGCTTCCCTGATAGCTCAGTTGGTAAAGAATCCACCTGTAATGCAGGAGACCCCTGTTCAATTCCTGGGTTGGGAAGATCCACTGGAGAATGGATAGGCTACTCACTCCAATATTCTGGTCTGGAGAATTCCATGGACTATGTAGTCCATGAGGTCACAAAGAGCTGGACATGACTGACTGACTTTCACTTCCCTGTTCATGACTGTATATACTGTATGCAATACTTCTCCACTGAATTCCAGGCTTCTCTAACTGCCTACTTGTTATTTTCTCTTAGTTGTTAATAGACATCATAAACTCTTACATGTTCAAAATCAAATTATTGACATTGCCCCCACAGCTTTCTCCACTTACAGTGTTTCCTGTCTCACTAAATGGAACCCTCTATTCTTCCAGTAGCTGAGGACAAAACCTTTGAGTAACAGGTTATTCCAAGGTTATGTCTCTGGCATCTCACATTCATGTTCCATAGATGAGGAAATCCTCTTGAGTCTAGAGTAAAAAACAAACAAACAAACAAAAAACACCCAGTATGGCAAAATGGGAACCCTTGTATAGTGTTTGTGGGTGTGTAAACACATTGCAATGCTGTGAAAAGTATTTTGGTAGTTTCCCAAAAGGTTAAATATAAAACCACTATATAATGTAGCAATTCCACTTCTAGGTATATACCAAAAAGAAATGAATTCAGGGACTTGAACAGATATTTGTAAAAAATGCTTATAGCATGATTATTCACAATAGCCAGAAGATAGAAACAACCCAAATGTTCATCAACAATAACAAAAAATAGATGAAATGTAGTACATATATTCAATGGAATGTTATTCAGCAATAAAAAAGGATACAGTCTTTTAAAAGTTTGTATTGGAGTATAGTTGATTTACAATATTGTGTTACTTTCTATTATATGGCAAAATGAATCAGTTATACATATTCATATATGTATAGAATATGTATTCTGTTTTAGGTTCTTTTTCCATGTAGGTCATTACAGAGTATTCAGTAGAGAGTTCCCTATGTTATACAGTTCAGTTGAGTTCACTTCAGTCGCTCAGTCATGCCCGACTCTTTGAGACCCCATGGACTGCAGCATGCCAGGCTTCCATGTCTATCACCAACTCCCAGAGTTTACTCAAACTCATGTCCATTGAGTCAGTGATGCCATCCAACCATCTCATCCTCTTTTGTCCCCTTCTCCTCCCACCTTCGATCTTTCCCAGCATGAAGGTCTTTTCAAATGAGTCACTTCTTTGTATCAGGTGGCCAAAGTATTGGTGTTTCAGGCTTAGCATCAGTCCTTCCAATGGATATTCAGGACTAATTTCCTTTAGGATAGACTGGTTGGAGCTCCTTGCAGTCCAAGGGACTCTCAAGAGTCTTCTCCAACACCACGGTTCAGAAGCATCAATTCTTTGGTGGTCAGCTTTCTTTATAGTCCCACTCTCACATCCGTATATATGACTACTGGAAAAACCATATCTTTGACTAGAAGGACCTTTGGTGGCAAAGTAATGTCTCTGCTTTTTAATATGCTGTCTAGGTTGGTCATAACTTTTCTTCCAAGGAGCATGTGTCTTTTAATTTCATGGCTGCAATCACCATCTGCAGTGATTTTGGAGCCCCCCAAAATAAAGTCAGCCACTGTTTCCCCATCTATTTCCCATGAAGTAATGGGACCAGATGCCATGATCTTAGTTTTCTGAATGTTGAGCTTTAAGCCAATTTTTTCACTCTCCTCTTTCACTTTCATCAAGAGGCTCTTTAGTTTTTCTTCGCTTTCTGCCATAAGGGTGGTGTCATCTGCATATCTGAGGTTATTGATATTTCTACCAGAAATCTTGATTCCAGCTTGTTCTTATTCCAGTCCTGCATTTCTCATGATGTACTCTGTAAATAAGTTAAATAAGCAGGGTGACAATATATAGCCTTGATGTACTCCTTTCCTGATTTGGAAGCAGTCTGTTGTTCCATGTCTTGTTGTAACTATTGTTTGTTGACCTGCATACAGATTTCTCAGGAGGCAGGTCAGTTGGTCTGGTATTCCCATTTCTTGAAGAACTTTCCACAGTTTGTTGCGATCCACACAAAGGCTTTGGCATAGTCAATAGAGCAGAAGTAGATGTTTTTCTGGAACTCTCTTGTTTTTTCTATGATCTAACTAATGTTGTCAATTTGATCTGTGTTTCCTCTGCCTCTTCTAAATCCAGCTTGAACATCTGGAAGTTCATGGTTCACATACTGTTAAAGCCTGGCTTGGAGAGTTTTGAGCATTACTATGCCAACGTGTGAGATGAGTGCAATTGTGCAGTAGTTTGAGCATCATTTGGCATTGGCTTTCTTTGGGATTGAAATGAAAACTGACCTTTTCCAGTCCTGTGGCCACTGCTGAGTTTTCAAAATTTGCTGCCATATTGAGTGCAACACTTTCACAGCATCATCTTTCAGGATTTGAAGTAGCTCAACTGGAATTCCATCACCTTCACTAGCTTTTTTCATAGTGATACTTCCTAAGGCCTATTTGACTTCACATTCCAGGATGTCTGGCTCTAGGTGAGAAATCACATCATCATGATTATCTGGGTTGTGAAGATCTTTTTTGTATAGTTCTTTTGTGTATTCTTGGCACCTCTTCTTAATATCTTCTGCTTCCGTTAGGTCCATACCACTTCTGTCCTTTATTATGCCCATCTTTGCATGAAAAGTTCCCTTGGTATCTCTAATTTTCTTGATGAGATCTCTAGTCTTTCCCATTCTATCGTTTTCCTCTATTTCTTTGCCTTCTATTTCTTGTATATTTGTTTCCCTACACTGTATTCTCCACATAGCAGCCAGAGTGATTCTGTTGACATCAAGATAATTCACATTATGTCCTTCTTATGATCAACATTTTCTAGGAGCTTTCCATCTCTTTCAATGTAAAAGTCAACATTCTAATACCAGAAGATAAGGCTCTCATGGTCAGACTTCAGGCCACCTCCATGTCTTATCTCCTTTTATCCTCCCCTTCTCTGCTGTGGGGACACCAGACTCCTTGCTGCTGTTTGAGCACACCCACTCTGCAACCTCTTAGAGGTCCTTACTCATCCTTTTAGTCATTACTGAGGACTTCCCTGATACCCTCCATGAAGTAGTCCTCACGTTCTACCCCACGATGCCCTTTCTTCACCCCCTCTTTACTTTTCTTCATAGAAATATGCGTGCAAAAGAACTTGTTTATTATCTGCATTTCTCTCCCCACCACCATCCTTGAATGTAGGCACTTTGTTCCCTGATGTCTCCTCTCCACCTAGAATGACATTTGGCCCATGATAGGTCCTTGGCAAGTATTTGTTAAAGAATGAATGAAGGCAAAAGCTATGCTTCTCCTGGCCTGATAAATCATTAATAAAATGAATGAAATTTCCCCATTGTCTTCTGTTTCTGACACTTAGCCTATCTTTTTTTTTTTTTAATCAGTTTTTTCCTTAATTTTTTTTCCATGAATGTGTGTGTGTGTGTAGAGTGATCTATTATAAGGAATTAACTCACATATGAGAGTTGAAAAATCCCAATATCTACAGTTGGCAAGCTGGAAACTCACAAGGGCCAATGATACAAATCTTAGTCTGAAAACTATAGGCTTGAGGCCCAAGAAGAGCCCAAAAGTATAAAACGACTGATGTCCAGCTCAAATAGCCAACGAGGAGGAACTCTATCTCATTGACAATGAAAGTATTAGTTGCTCAGTTGTGCCTGACTCTGTGACCCCATGGACCGTAGCCTGCCAGGCTCCTCTGTCCATGGGATTCTCCAGGGAAGAATCTTGGAGTGGCTTGCCATTTCCTTCTCCAGGGGATCTGCCCAGCCCAGGGATGGAATCCTGGTTTCCTGGATTGCAGGTAGATTCTTTAATGTTTGAGCCACTAGGGAAGTTTTGTCTTATTCAAGCTTTCACGGATTGAGTGATACCATTCACAAAGGGAGAAAATCTGCTTTACTCAGTCTAGTGATCTGATTGTTAATCTCCTTCAAGGACTCCCTCAAAGACATACAGAATAGTGTTTGATCAAATATCTGGACACCCAATGATCCAGTCAAGTTGACACATAAAAAATAACTATCACACTCAATTTTAGCTTTCTCTTCAGCTGTTTAACTCTAACTCCTAGATATTAGTTGGGATGTTCCTCTTGGGAAATGGTCTCTAATCATCTCTGGTCATCTAAGACACTCATGGGGCAAACTGTTTCTTCCTATAATATTTTGTACCTCTGGATTCCAATTTCAAATTGGTTTAGGGAGCAGCTTTTTCTGTTTATGACTGCCTTCTAGAGCTTGGCACAAGGCCTGGAGCAGGGAAGTTGCTCCAGAAATATTTTCCAACTGCAAATGAACTGAAGGCCTGGAATCTCAGATTCCTTTCAACTGAGAACATGAGCAAAAGATGCTGAGTAAAGGAAGAGGAAGGAGGTGGTAAAGCCACCTAGTGTGGTAGGATCTTGGAAACTCTAAGGCTAAATGGGGGCAGGTGGAGGAGGAGAGAGTTTGAATTACAGGGCAGTTTTGAGCAACCATGATGAAATTCATAGCTTTAGGGAAACTTCCAAGAACCCAACTTCAGATGGGGCTTCAGAGCCCTCATATATTAATTCTGACTCCACTCTTCAGTTCCAATGGTGGAAATGGGACAACAACTTCAATTACAGGGGTTTTGTGAGAAATACAGAATCCCAGGACTTACCTCAGACCTACTGAATCAAAATTTGCATTTTACTGTGATTCTCAGGTGACAGGAGAAGTGTGAGAAACTCTGAGCTTTGCTACTAAATATTTGCATGAATTGGGAGAAGATATTTGACTTCTAGACAGAAATATCTTATTTGTAAATTAGGGACAAATACTTAGAGTTGCTGTAACAACCAAATGAGATCCTTCCTTTTATTTGCAGTGTCTGGAACAGAGTATAATTTCAATAGTTTTGAGTTTTCCTTTCATTATGGAAGCCAGGGGTAAATGGCAGTGGATAGAATGGATCTGTGTTTGCCTCTCTAGATGCTGCCACAGGACTGTGCTCACCACAGTACTGACGTTCTTGGGCTTCTAAGCTTGCTTTTGAAGCTCCAGTGAACTATAAATATATGTAGAAAACACGGTCAGTCCCACATGGTTTGCCCATGGTATCTATTAATATATTGATTCTTTACTCTGAATATTGCTTTCTTTTACCTTCTGGGGTCTACTTTGTGTATTTACTGGATATTTACCAATATTTATTGGATACTGCTGCTGCTGCTGCTAAGTCGCTTTAGTTGTGTCCAAGTCTGTGCAACCCCATAGACAGCAGCCCACCAGGCTTCTCCATCCCTGGGATTCTCCAGGCAAGAACACTGGAGTGGGTTGCCATTTCCTTCTCCATTATTGGATACTAATCACATGTAAAGCTTGTGCTAAGTGCTACTGTAGACTCAGAAGATTTTTTTTTAAAAAGCAAAGATTCTCTCCTGAATGAATTTGTAATATATTAGAGGCACATAAACACATATAAATTAAGTCAGAAATTGAAAGGTGCCAGTCAAGCTGCTAGGAAAGTTAGAGAATGGGAATATTTCTTATTAGTATATACTTCATGTTTCTATAGTAGCTGTTGTCTCAGTATACTTCTCATCATTGAAATACATATTTAATAAAAGATATCTTGGTTGACTCTACAGAATTAATGTTCTCTAACAGTGCCTTTGTTTTGAGCAAGATTTATTCTCTTTCATATTAAAAAAATTGGAATTAATACGCTCTTTCTGAACAGTTCAATTTAATTACTACTTTAAAATTCAAAGAGAAACATCATTAAATATTAATAGGTCAATCTGCAGAAACAAATTTCACTGCAAGTTTGACTTAGGTAAATGGGAATTTGAGAAAGTATGACAGAGATTAAGAAGTAATAGAACTAAGAAGCAGTTTGCATTTTCTAGATCTCCATTTACTTATTTACAAAAATCTGAGTCTTAGGATTATGATTCCTAACAATTCTATAGGTCTGTGTTCGTGGTCAGTAAGAAAAAGAGCTATAAAAGCTATGCAGGTGATATTAGTGAGAGAGGTGGTCTGGTATGATCTTCAGAAGGGAGTGATGGAGACGAAGGCAAACTGCACAGACAGACCTGCTTTGTGTAAGTGGGCAGACATCATGGGAGTCGAGTTGAACATGTGATGCAGGATGTCTAGAATGTCTTTTTAAAGGAAATTAGAAATTTATATTTTTGTGATCTATTCTATTAAAAATACTGTTTTGATTTTAAGCATAATACATGCCAAGCTAAGGTCTACATGCTAAATAAAGCCTCAGGCCTCAAGTTTGCTATTTTTCATCTCTACCAAGTATCCATGAGCAGTCAATCATCAATTGCAATTGACCGACAGAATCAACCACCACCCAGTGCTTCCCAGTCCCCAAAGCATTAGGCTCATTTGGAGCACATTTTACATCAGCAGGACCTACAGTCCACCTGCAGAGACTCTGATTCAATCAGTCCTGGGTTGGCATCTGGCATTAGTAGGCTTTAAAACTCCAGGGGTGATTCTAATGTGCAACTAGTTTGAGAACTGCTATCTCAAGGAAACATTTCCACCTCCCCCATGGATGCCAGAACCTCTTCTGGCTCCCATGACTCCTGGGGTCCCCAGGGCTGTGTGAGACCTTCTTCTTACAAAGTTTGCCTTTGCCATCGTTCTGGAGCTTTTATTGGTGATGAGATGCTGAAGTCACAAATCTCTCCTTTTTTCAAGACTGTCATTGATTTTGCTCAAGAGTGGTTCACAGCAATGCTGTCCCCAGCCTCATCCACACTCCATTGTTTCAGGTTTTCATTTTCCTACCAGCTGCAGAGAGGGAAGGAGAAAATCAAGGAAGATATCCTCCCACTATTTTTCAATTTTATGCTGCCTAAACAATATTCATAACAAACCCAGTGGTAAATCTCTCATTTACTGTCACAGTTTTTCTACCATTTGGGTGTACTTTTTATATTTTTGCTCCCTCAAAGAATTGAAAACAAATTAAATTCAGCAAAATAGAAGATCCAGGGAATACAGGAAATAATTACTCCTGCCAAGCATGAGTATTTAGCACCTGCATGTTTGGGAAACATTCAAATTGGTTTGCTTTGTATATGTTGTAAAAGTGCTCCTTGGAGCTGAGGAAATCTCTTTTGAATTTATTTGTTATTTATGTATATATTTGATTTTGAAAATATAGGCAACAGGCGAATTAGGTTAAGTTTCAAGGTCTCTGGGCGCAGCTACGAGATTTTTAGAATGTCTCATCTGGTCTGGATCTCATAGTGGAGTCAAGCTTGGGTTATTAATCTGCAGATCCAGGGCCGGATGGATTATATTAAAGTAAGACTTTGTACACTTTCATATAACTCATTTTTGTCATGCAGCATTATGTTTCTCAGTGGCTTAAGGTTCACAAATGGCTCATAAATATTTTGTGAATGAAGGTTTGGGGATGATAGTTTGTCATAGCCAGGATGAATTGATGTGAGAGATAGAAGAAAAGAGAAGTGAGCTGCAGAATTTTCATCGCTCCTCCATATCTCGGGAACTGATTTAGAGGCCTGAGTAGTTTCTCCTTAATTACTTCAGAGATGGTTTTGGAAAATGCAACTCTAAATGGAGCGCAGGATGATTTATAGCACTATTTTATGAGATGGAATTAAAAATTCAAACCAGAATATGGCACTGTGGCAGCATGGGGCTACTCATTAAGCGGCAGTGAACGCTGCCATTCATTTGACTGCACCTGCTCTGGGAGGAACACGCTACTACCTGCCCATTTGACTGGGTTCAGCAGGATGGAATGAGAGGTACCAAGATCAGTGATTGGAGAGAAATTCTTTGCGGGGAATTGAGAGACACTCCCCACTTTCTGAAATGAAAACAGCCAGCAGCTTACACCATAAGGGATGATTTGGGGGAGTCCATGCTGCCCAGAATCCATACACACAGCCCTGCAACTTTAGAGCCTATGGCTCAGGTTCTTCATCTGTCAAATCGGGTTTGGTGGTGCTCATAGGCTGTTCTATAAGGATGAGATAAAATCATATTTGGAGAAACCAGTGGTGAGCTAGATAATGGAGTAAAAGTGTAATTTATAGTGTGTGATTCTAAAATCCCTAAGGAAACTGTCTCAAGATCCTTTCAGGCACTGTTAGCATGAAGCAGAACCATCGCTACACAAGGTGGTGCTGTAAGCAGAGGGTGTTCCAAGAAGAACCCAACTTTGTAAAAATCAGACCACTAGCAACCATTTACTCTTTGTGGGGCTCTGGCTGTGTGCACTGATTATTTTGTTGGACTGGTACTCACAGTCTACTCAGATGTGCAGACAAGATGCAGTTTCTTCATCACATCTGTATCATCCTTGTGATCACCCTCCTGCTAAGTTGTGGGGACAGGGCAATTTAGAACCTTGAGCCTAATATAGGAACTGAAAACATCCCTTCAGGTTTCATAGGCTATTTTGGCCTATGGGCCAAAATGTTGTCTCTTAATTTCCATAATTTGTTCCCCATGACTTGCATCCATGCTAAGTCCCTTCAGTCATGGCCAACCCTATGGCCTGTAGCCTGCCAAGCTCCTCTATCCATGGGATTCTCCAGGCAAGAATACTGGAGTGGGTTGTCATGCCCTCTTCTAGGGGAATCTTCCTGATCCAGAGGTCGAACTCGCCTCTCTTATCATCTCCTGCATCGGCAGGCAGGTTCTTTACCACTAGTGCCGCCTGGGAAGCCCAACACCCATCAAAAATGGCTTCTGTGATCTCAAGAGGGCAGGATGATGGTGTTTCTAAGGCGCAGGCAAAATCTTGTGATCCCTCTGCTCTCTGAGTGATGTCCTTCTCTGTCTAGTCCCTCCCAGCATCTCTGGTTGGCATAACTTGTGATGACTTTGCTCTTGTCCTGCTGGGTTCAGTAGCACTCCTCTGTAACTGGGCCTCACCTGGTTCTTTGTAGTTCTCTTTGGTCTCAGCTATGTCCTCCTTCTTCTCCTGGTCCAATCCTGATATGCAGACCCCTCTCCCTTCATCATCAGAGAGGCCTATTTTTTCTCAACTCAACTTCTTTGTAATCATCCCTCATGAACTGGCAGGAAGTCCTAGATCTTGCCTATACCTCACCAGAACCAAAAGAAGTCCACTGGCCATTCCTATGATTACCATGTTGGAGTTTTCAATTATCTTAGATGTCACCACCTCTTCTCATCCACTTCTCATCAGGTTGGTGCAGTGAAAGTCGATAAAAGCATCTTTCCTAGAGTTCTTTGCCCTTTAAAAAAATATGTAAAACATATTCTCATCTCTGAGTTCAAGTCTGGAGAGGACTTTAGACCCTCCTGTCTCATTACTGCCTTAGTCCTGAGAGCTGCAGGAGGCTGATTGGGTTTGTCTTTGTAGCACATCCTCTGATTCTGGTAAATGAGTCTATGACCTGGCTATCATGGGCGGAAAGTACATCTCAGATACACTGAAAGACAGGTCAAGGTCTGAGCAAGTCCTCCAGTTTTGGTTCTTGATTTGCAAAAATGCTTTAACTTTTACAGGCTTTCTCAACAAAGCCTGGCTTCAGAGTCCATCACCTTAGTGCAAAATCTCCTTTTAAATGCCAGAAACAGAAAATTAGTTATTTATTTTGATCATAACAATTCAATTCATAGTTCTTCAGGCTATGGATCAGCTTCTATTCTAGGTGCTAAGAATGCTGTTTAAAAGGAAATAGAATCTTTGCTTCCAAGGAGCTGTCACTACTGGGAAGTGACAGATAATAAACCAAATGAATAAGCAAAATAAATAAATAAGTTAATGATATGTGGTATGAAGCAAAATAAAGCAAGAGATTATGATAGTAGGGGCTAAAGGTGGAGTGCTGGGATTCACTTTAAAAATGACACATGAATAAGACCTGACAGAATCTAGAGAGCAAGCCACATGAATTAACAGGGAGAGATGCTAAAGAAGGTCATGTAAAAATTAGAAGTAGAAATGCCTATTAATATTCTTCAAAATATCTCCATTACCTTGCCATCATCAATTCCAAAAAAAAAAAAAAATGCTTCACTTTAGGTGGAAATATCCAGACTGAATATCATTAAGAAATTATGCTTCCTAAAGTATCACAAGGGCTTCCCCAGTGTCTCAGCTAGTAAAGTATCCGCTTGCCCATTCAGAAGACTCAAGGGAGTGTGAGTTTAATCTCTGGATTGAGAAAATACCCTGGAGAGGGAAATGGCAACCCACTATAGTATTCTTGCCCAGGGAATTCCATGGACAGAGGAGCCTGGCGGGCTATATAGTCCATGGGGTTGCAAAGAGTTGGACACAACTGAGCATGCACACACACACAAAGTATCACAAAGAAAATACCACATTCATATTTAAAAATCTTCTAGGAATTTTCATCGCTTATATGACAAAAGTATTCATTCAATTCAGTTCAGTTCAGTCACTCAGTCGTGTCCGGCTCTTTGCGACCCCGTGAACTGCAGCACGCCAGGCCTCCATGTCCATCACCAACTCCCGGAGTTCGCTGAGACTCACGTGCATTGAGTCAGTGATGCCACCCAGCCATCTCATCCTCTGCCGTCCCCTTCTCCTCCTGCCTCCAATACTTCCCAGCATCAGAGTCTTTTCCAATGAGTCAACTCTTTGCATGAGGTGGCCAAAGTACTGGAGTTTCAGCTTTAGCATCATTCCTTCCAAAGAAATCCCAGGGCTGATCTCCTTCAGAATGGACTGGTTGGATCTCCTTGCAGTCCAAGGGACTCTCAAGAGTCTTCTCCAACACCACAGTTCAAAAGCATCAATTCTTTGGCACTCAGCCTTCTTCACAGTCCAACTCTCACATCCTTACATGACCACAGGAAAAACCATAGCCTTGACTAGACGGACCTTTGTTGGCAAAGTAATATCTCTGCTTTTTAATATGCTGTCTAGGTTGGTCATAACTTTCCTTCCAAGGAGTGAGCGTCTTTTAATTTCATGTCGCCATCTGCAGTGATTTTGGAGCCCCCAAAAATAAAGTCAGACACTGTTTCCACTGTTTCCCCATCTATTTCCCATGAAGTGATGGGACTGGATGCCATGATCTTTTACTCATGCAGAATATAATGAGTTTTGGGGATAAAAAAATGAATGTGATGTTGTCCCTGCTTCCAAAAAGCTCTGATCAATTAGGGAGGATGGACTTAATTATAAAAGCATGTAATGAAATCAATGCAATCTTGCTTGCATGCCAGCAACAAGAGGCATTAGATGCCTCCTCTCTTGGAAACAGATGAGGCATCTAACATGCCCTGGGTTGGAGTGAAAGGCCAGGAGAGGTTTCTTAGAGAAAGCAATTCCTGAGCTGTGTCTTAAGGATTAGTAAATATCATAGAATAGGATGACCTGAGAAGAGGCAACACCAGTTCATATATACGGATGCGAACCTGCAGGTAAATTAAAAATAGCTCTAAGTTGCTAGGAGTGAGGTTCAGGGCATGCATTGGAAAGAAAGGTGCCTGGAGATGTGGACAGATGAAGGAAAATTCTATTAAGTCCAGCTGCATTCACAGGCATTTCTTCTGTACCATAGATATCTGTAGCAATTCAGTAACTCTGGCCTCAGCTCTACTTGAGCTATACTGGGTGTCAGCAGCATCCACTTCTATTCATCTAAAATGTTTTAATCTCCTAAAACCTGATTACTCCTGCCATCTCTGGGCACTACTCCTTCATTATATCTGTCTGGGGTAATCCAACAAATATTTGCCATAGAGCCTTAGTTTCCATTCATTTTAGTCCAGCCACTTGCTGCCTATTTTTTTTCATTTAAATGTCTCATGCATGTCTATTTTCCTTTCACAGATTATTCATCTGAGGGCACCAATAGTCTTATGTTTCTCCTACATGGTCCACATTGTGCTCTACTTATAGTAGATGTCCAAAAGTCCTTGCTGAAAACATACTTTATAGCCTCAGATCTATGCTGTCTAATGTGGTAGTTACCAGCCACAGGTGGTTACCAAAACCATCCCCAATAAAAAGAAATGCAAGAAGGCAAAGTGGTTGTCTGAGGAGGCCTTACAAATAGCTGAGGAAAGAAGTGAAACGGAAGGCAAAAGAGAAAGGGAAAGATATACCCAACTGAATGCAGAGTTCCAGAGAATAGCAAGGAGAGATAAGAAAGCCTTCTTAAGTGCACAATGCAAAAAAATAGAGGAAAACCATAAAATGGGAAAAAGGAAAAGAATAAACTAGAAAATTTTCTTGAAGAAAATTGGAGATACCAAGATACCTTTATTGTGCAGAGATGGACACAATGAGGGACAGAAATGGCAGGGACCTAAAGGAGGCAGGAGAGATTAAGAAGGGTGCCACGAATACACAAAACTATATAAAAAAAGGTTTTAATGACCTGGATAACCAAGCACGATGGTGTGGTCACTCATCTAGAGCCAGATGTCTTGAAATGTGATGTTAAATGGGCCTTGGGAAGCATTACTATAAACAAAGCTAGTGGAAGTGACGGAATTCCAGCTGAGCTATTTTAAATACTAATAAATGATGCTGTTAAAGTGTTGCATTCAGTATGTCAGCAAATTTGAAAAACAGCAGTGGCCACAGGACTGGAACAGCTCAGTTTTCATTCCAATCCCAAAGAAAGGCAATGCCAGAGGATGCTCAAACTACTGAACAATTTTACATATGAGCAAGGTGATGCTCAAAATCCTTCAAGTTGGGCTTCAGCAGTATGTAAATGGAGAAAGTCCAGATGTAAAAGCTGGATTTAGAAAAGGAACCAGAGATCAAATTGCCAACATCCATTAGATCATAGAGAAAGCAAAGGAATTAAAAAAAAATCTACTTCTGCTTCAATGACTACGCTAAAGTCTTTGACTGTATGGATCACAACAAACTGGAAAATTCTTAAAGAGATGGGAATACCAGACCATCTTACATGCCTCCTGAGCAATCTGTATGCAAATCAAGAAGCAAAATTTAGAACTGGACATGGAAGAGCAGACTGGTTCAAAATTAGGAAAGAAGTACATCAAGGCTGTATATTATTACCCTGTTTATTTAACTCATATGCAGAGTACAGCATGTGAAATGCTGGGCTGGATGAAGCACAAGCTGGAATCTAGTCCAGAGAAATATCAACAACCTCAGTTATGCAGATGATATCACTCTAATGACAGAAAGTGAAGAGGAACTAAGGAACCTCTTTATGAGGGTGAAAGAGGAGAGTGAAAAAGCTGACTTAAAACTCAACATTCAAAAAACTAAGATCATGGTATCTGGTGCTGTCACTTCATGGCAAGTAGATGGGGAAAAAGTGGAAACAGTGACAGACTTTATTTTCTTGGGCTCCAACATCACTATGGACAATTACAGCAGCCATGAAATTAAAAATGCTCGCTCCTTGACAGAAAAGCTATGACAAACCTAGAGAGCGTATTAAAAAGCAGAGACATCAGACTGATGATACAGGTCTGTATAGTCAAAGATGTGTTTTTTTCAGTAGTTTTGTATGGTTGTGAGAGTTGGATCATAAAGAATGCTGAGCACTGAAGAATTGATGCTTTTGAACTGTGGTGCTGGAGAAGGCTCTTGAAAGTCCCTGGGACAGCAAGAAAATCAAACCAGTCAATCCTAAATGAAATCAACCCTGAATATCCATTTGAAGGACTGGTGCTGAAGCTAAAGCCCCAATACTTTGGCCACTTGATGCAGAGTACTGACTGATTGGAAAAGACTCTGATGCTGAGAAAGACTGAAGGCAGGAGAAGTGGATGGGATGACCGAGAATGAGATTGTTGGAGGGCATCACTGACTCAATGCACATGAGTTTGAGCAAGCTCTGGGATTTAGTGAAGGACAGGGAACTCTGGCGTGCTGTAGTTCATGGGGTTGCCAAGTCAGACATGACTTATTGACTGAACAAGAGCCATAGGTGGCTAATTAAATCAATTTTTAAAATATGATTAAAAATTGAGTGTCTCACCTCATTAGTCACAGTCCACATGCTTAATAGCCCAAGAGTGGCTAGTGGTTACAGTGTTGGGTAACACAAAAAACCCTTCCATCGTTACAGGAAGTTCTATTGGCCATCACTGCTTTCTCTGCTGCTGCTGCTGCTAAGTTGCTTCAGTTGTGTCCAACTCTGTGCGACCCCAGAGATGGCAGCCCACCAGGCTCCCTCATCCCTGGGATTCTCCAGGCAAGAACACTGGAGTAGGTTGTCATTTCCTTCTCCACTGCTTTCTCTAGAACACTTAAAAAAAAAGTTTTGGGGTACAGGTGCTTTACATAGTTGTATTAGTTTCTGCTGTACAGCAAAGTGATTTAGCTATACATATACATATATCCCCCTTTTTTTGGATTTCTTTCCCAAATAGATCACTGAGTAGAGTTTCCTGTGCTATAGAGCGGTTCTCATTATTTACCTATTTTATACATAGCCTCAATACCGTATATATGTCAATCCCAATCTCCCAATCATCCTACCCTCCTTTCCCCTGCTTGGTGTCCATGCACTTGTTTTCTATGTTTATGTCTCTATTTCTGCTTTGTAAATAGGTTCATCTGACCATTTTTCTAGATTCTGCATGTGTGTTATGTGTGTTAATATGTGATATTTGTTTTTCTTTTTCTCACTTACTTCACTCTGTGTGACAGTCTCTAGATCCATCTAGAATACTTTTAAAGGCATTTTCAGATGAGAACCACTTCGAGTAACTTTGGAATCACAAATATAAATTGTCAAAAGAGAACCATTCAGTTTTATTGCACATGATGTTGAAACTATTGATAAAGCATTATAATTTGACTCCAGATAATTTATTTTTACAAGCTTGGCAATACACAAGATGCAGATATTTGTTGAAGAAATAAAAGTGGTAGTGCTTTATTGATATTTACTGTGTGCTGAACACTATGCTAATACTAATATGCCATGTATTTGTATGCTATACATAGTTTTTTTCAAAATAGGTTTGCCTTTTATTGTAGAGCACACATATCAGTGTATATTATAGATTTTTATAATTTAATCTTCTTTAGAACAACTCTTTGAAATATATATTATTAAAGGTGAAGGACCTGAGCTCATTCTGGTGAAACAATTTGCTTGGAATACACAACTAGGAAGTGAAAGTGAAAGTGTGAACTCCTGTGGTGTCTGACTCTGCAACCCCATGGACTGTAGCCTGCCAGACTCCTCTGTCCATTGAATGCTCCAGGCAAGAATACTGGAGAGGGTTGCCATTTCCTTCTCTAGGGGATCTTTCCTACCCAGGAATCAAACCCAGGTCATTCTTTACTGTCTGAACTACCAAGGAAGCCCATCGAAGAGTTGTTCAATCGCAAAGTCATGTATGACTCTTTGTGACCCCATGGACTACAGCATGCCAGGCTCCATTGTCCTTCACTATCTCCTGGAGCTTGCTCAAACTCATGTCCATTGAGATGGTAGTGCTATCCAACCATCTCATCCTCTGTTGCCCCCTGCTTCTCCTACCTTCGATCTTTCCCAGCATCAGAATCTTTTCCAATGAGTTGGCTCTTTGCATCAGGTGGCCAAAGTATTGGAGCTTCAGCTTCAGCATCAGTCCTTCAAATGAATATTCAGGGTTTATTTCCTTAAGGATTGACTGGTTTGATCTCCTTGCAGTCCAAGAGACTTTCAACAGTCTTCTCCAGCAGCACAATTCAAAAACATCAATTCTTTGGTGCTCTGGTAAAGAAGATTAAATTATAAAATTGCATAGCACACCCTGATATGTGTGTTTTATGATAAAAACCAAATTCAATGTATTTTGAATACATATATATATAGGTGTATGGCATAAAATAAATAGACAGAACCAACATACAGTGTATCTATATAGGACTTGTTGACCCTAAAGCCTATCCAGGGTATATTTCATATATATAAATATATATACACACATACACACACATATATATTCAGTATCAGTCACTGTATCTAAGAAATGTTATGATTTTCTATATTTGCTTCTTTTTATAAAATAAAGAACTACAGATGTAAAATCATGTTTCATCCTTCTCAAATCCATTTTGTCTCTTTTCTTCCTGCAAGTATAACTACTATACTGAAGTCTGCTTGTGTATTTCCACCTATGTCTTGGTATTTTCACATATACACTATACATATACATATGTATGTATAAAAAAATCAGAAATGTAGCCTTCTGACAAATGTTGGTGCTTTTCTCACTTGTGAGGTAGAGATTAGGAGCATCTAAATGCTATTAAAGGTAGCATTCTGACATTCCATTCAATATTTTGTTTCAAGATTAATTCCATTTGATGTATGTAGCTTTGGTTCATTCATCTCCACTGTTGTGTATAATTCTATTGTGAGAATGCAGTATTGTTTATTTATTCATTGACTAACCTACTGATAGTTCTTTATGTTATTCCTCACTTTTCTTTATTATTACATGCCATGCTATAGAGAAGTACTGTCCTTAAGCATATTTCATGTATTTCTTTAGGATGAATATCTAGAAGCAATGGTTGTATGCAGGGTGTGTGGTTATATGTGTCCACATGTTAGTAGACTTAGGTAAACTGTTCTCAAGATGGCAATTTCAATTTATATTCACATTGATGGCACTTGAAATTTCCTAGTTTTGCACATTCTTGCCGTATTTCGAATTTTCAGGTTTTTTAGTTTTGTCATCTGAATGAGTATGAAATGGTATTTTATGTTTGTTTTAACTTTAATTTCCTTGGTCATAGTCAAGTTGAGCCTATATTACTGTACCCAGTAGTCATTCATATTTCATCTTCTGTGACTTGCCAAACCATAAATATTGCCCAATATTTCCATTCAACTATTGATTTAATTTTCAGTTTGATTTGTGAGAGTTCTTTATATGTTCTGGTTACTAATCATTTGTTATTTATGTGGGCTGCAACTTTCCAGTTTGTCTTTTGTTTTTTCGATTTGTTAGCAGTTTTTAATTAAATATAATAGTCAGATTTATAATTCCCTTCTCCATGGTTTGTATTCTTGATATCTTGCTTAAAATGTATATATCAGTTCAGTTCAGTTCCTTCACTCAGTCATGTCTGACTCTTTGCGACCCCATGAATTGCAGCACGCCAGGCCTCCCTGTCCATCACCAACTCCCAATGTTCACTCAAACTCACGTCCATCGAGTCGGTGATGCCATCCAGTCATCTTATCCTCTGTTGCCCCCTTTTCCTCCTGCCCTCAATCCCTCCCAGCATCAGAGTCTTTTCCAATGAGTCAACTCTTCTCATGAGGTGGCCAAAGTACTGGAGTTTCAGCTTTAGCATCATTCCTTCCAAAGAACACCCAGGACTGATCTCCTATATATATGTATATGTGTATACACACACACACACACACACACACACACACACACATGTATTTTAACGTTGTAAAATCTCATGTTTTTTCCTAAATGTTTTAAAGTTATGCTTTCTACACTTAAGGCTTTGGTCAATTTAGATTTTATTTTTGTGTATGATGTAATATAGGTACCCAGTTTTGGTTTTTATATAGGTAACCAATTTGACTGAGTTTTGAATAGCCACCTCTGTCACCTCTATAATTTATCAAGTCCCTATATATGTGTGGGCTTGTTCTCTCTTCTTTGCTATTGGTCTCTTTGTTTGCTCCATTGTTTATAATCTGGTAATTTCTTATGGTGAATTATTCTTTGAAATTGGTTTGGCTATTCTTGACCTTTTCTTTTTTCTTCTCAGTTTGTGGAACAGCCTGACAAGTTTTAATCTACATTTTTTTTTTTTCATTCTGCCCAACTGTTACTCCCAATTTGGTAGTAACAAAGTTGAAAAATTCATTTTATGCTGTCTCTGAAAGATAAAAGTCCATCTCAGGAAGGATGGTGAGCTAAAATCAGAAAATTAATTACATTTCACAATTAAGCAGGGTTAGAACTGAGTATCAGACCCACCATGCACAGGATGATGAACTGAGATCCAGGCAGGAGAATTGGGCAGGATATTGAGATGCCCAAGGTCTATGACAATTGCCTGGATACCCTGCAGGGGGTGAGATGGGACGTTAGTTACTCAACAAAAAGCTAATTCAAAGTCATTATAACTGGAAATAGCATTGCTCTAGTTAACAGCCATTCCCCAAAGAGGCAACTCCTCTCATTGTAATGAGACAGTATGGCACATGGTGTAATCAGACCTTCCAGCTCCAAAGGGCATGGCTTTCAATTCTAGCACCACCATGAGGAGTTGAAAGTCCTTAGGTGAGGTTCTAGATGCTCTCTAAGCCTCTGTAAAGTAAGGATGATCCTAATCTCTACCTCACAAGTGAGAAAAGCACCAAGCAATGCACTTGGGAAATAACAAGTGCTCAAGTAATATTATTTTATTCTTTAAAACGTCTACAGTCTATCAGAATGACCTCAAATACCAGGAACTGTGCTCTCATCCATCCAGTATCCTCCTTGTCCTCTTCATGTGGGAAATTTGGGAATGGCAAACCGCTTCAATATCCTTGCCTTGAGAACCCCATGAACAGTATGAAAAGGCAAAAAAATATGACACCAGAAAATGAGTCCCCCGGGTTGGTAGGAAGCCCCAATAGGCTACAGGGGAAGAGCAGAGAAATAGTTCCAGAAAGAAGTTCTATATTTAACAGATGTGAGGGGCAGAGCTAGTTTACTGGGAACTGAGAGAACCCGTCCTTCCTTTTTTATACCCCCTAATCTTCTGAAGACATAACCCATCACATCCAAATTGGGTGTGGCCAGGTGGTGGGATGGGCATGGGGCATAATCTGAAGCTTTCTTAGTTTATGTCCAAAGGCTATTTTACTTCCTTAAGAGTAGTGTTACTTCTGCTTATTCAACTTTGCCATGAGGAGGAGAGAAAGTTTTTTTTTTTTTTTTCTATCTTGAGTCGCTATAGGCTGACACAGAAACATATGGTTTTTCCTCTTTCTCTCCGTACATCTCAGGATGGGCATTCCACGCTCCCTCCCAGATATATCTGAGAAGATGGAATAGGTTGAGATCATCCTGTGCCAGCCGCTTAACTAGGTCTGTAAGTTGAGAAAAGCTTGAGAAGAATGGAAAGGAACGAGAGTTTGAAATTGTTTTAATCTTCAAGAAGTTAGATGTAATTACAAAATAAAACCTCAATATCACAGCTGTGGTTATCCACCCAAAAACAATCTTCACAGTTTGTGAATTCAGCTTTCCATTCATTAGTGGCTGTCCCCCAGTTAGTGATATGTTCTAATCATAAATGAATTCTTAATAGCCTCAAACCAAAGGAATTACAGCACAAAGGTCACTGTTTATTTTTAAATGGCTTTTTGTAATGTAATACCAAATATCTATGATAAAAAAAAGTTTTACTCCTTCTGAAACTGGTTAGGGATAAAGAAGCTACTTGCTTCAAAGCTCCAGGGAGACAATGGAGACAATGTCACATTTTAGAGAGTGCAGTAAATGGATGTCCCAAGAGTAGCCAATACTCACATCCACATAATCCCAGGCTTTTGTTTCAAGGAAAAGTAATCTGTAGCTCAGCCTCTAAGGGCCTGTATTAGCTGAATATAAGATTGGGTTCTGTAGAAAAGACCAAATTAACAGGGACTTAAGCAGGATAAAAATTAATTTATTTTGAATCTTAAAATCCAGGCTGATGTGAAGTTCTGTTGCAGAACATAGTTCTCAGAAGTCCAAGTTACTTCATGACAGTCCTCTTCCTTGGTCAACAGTTATCTAGATTCCAGCCATTAGAAGGAGGAAGGAAAGACAGGGCACACTCCTTGACTTTAAGTTCATGGCCCAGCAGCTCCGCACATCATTTGTGCTCACATATCATTGACCCAAACATGGTTATGTGACACACATTCTGCAGGGGAAGCTGGGATATGTAGTCCTTATTCTGGGCAGACAAAATCTCAGCTAAATTCCTAATGGCCACAGAGGTTATATGAAAGATCACTTGAGAAGTCAGGTAGATTTAGTGTTCAGAGAGCCTGAAGACTTTGAATTGGGTACATCACAGGGCCTACCAGATATTCACATATTGAGCCAGCCCTCGAAGCCTTGATGCATCCCAGTAGAACTAGCCATGCCATCTGTTCCCAGAAGTTTATGCTTTAGCAAGAGGGTTTTCAGACAGTGCCCATAATTTGAACCCTTTTATGTATCTAGTCTCAGAGAAGGCGATGGCACCCCACTCCAGTGCTCTTGCCTGGAAAACCCCACGGACGGAGGAGCCTGGTAGGCTGCAGTCCATGGGGTCGCGAAGAATCGGACACGACTGAGTAACTTCACTTTCACTTTTCACTTTCATGCATTGGAGAAGGAAATGGCAACCCACCCCAGTGTTCTTGCCTGGAGAATCCCAGGGACGGGGGAGCCTGGTGGGCTGCCGTCTATGGAGTCGCACAGAGTCAGACATGACTGAAGCGACAGCAGCAGCATGTATCTAGTCTAGTAGAGAAGATAAGAGCTAAGGAAAAGTTATATGTGCCATAAGGAGATTTTAATCAAGGGTTAGGAAATTCAGGAGGTGAAGGGATCCTTCCCAAACAAATGCCATCTCTTCTCTGACCTGCTCATTTGCTACACCTTCTCCAATCATAAAGCCCAGGAACATTAGTATTGGGTTTCAGATGACCAGCAAAGATGGCAATGAAGGAGAGGGTGCTATAAGCTGAGCAAACAAAAGTGTGAAAGTTTCACTTTGGCTAGGACAGAAGCTTCTGAAGCTGAGAAATGACAGGTAAGACTGAAAAGGAAGGCAAAGAAAGCTGAGGTCAGTGTCTTCCCAGGCAGCTATTTTGACACTGGACAATGGAATTCCACTTCCTAAGGGCACTCACTGACTAGGGAGAACATGAGATGTACAGACAATGTCCTACATGTAGTATACATACACATCCTCCTGAAGTGGTCAGAGCTTAACAACATACTGCTTAAAGAGTCAAATCACCTAAATTTCAGGATAATGGTAACATCTGGGTTTGTTGTTGTTTAGTTGCTAAGTTGTGTCCAACTCTTCGTGACCCCATGGACTGTAGCCTGCCAGGCTCCTCTGTCCATGTGATTTCTCAGGCTAGAATACTGGAGTGGGTTGTCATTTCACTCTCCAGGGGATCTTTCCAACCCAGGAATCAAATCCAGGTCTCCCACTCTGCAGGGAGATTCTTTAGCTGAGCCACCAGGGAAGTATGTCTGGGGAGTACTGTGTAAATGGGATCAAGGAGGGACACACAGGGGGCTATCTGATAACCAAGGTGGTGAGTACATGTATGTTAATTTTATTATAATTCTTTTAAATATACAGAAATGCTTAATACACTGCTGTGTAAGTCTGCATACATCACAATGGGAATCAAGAGCCTAAAATAAGGAACCAGGAGACCTAAGTTCTAGGTCAGGCAGTTCAGCTAAGTATATGTACAATTTTTGGCAATTTGCTTTATTTTTCTGAGTCTCAGATTTCTAATCTGCAATAATAGATTCTCTTGAATTCAAATTCTATATATTTTTATGAAATTTTTATATATGTTTGTTTTTGGACCACATTTTCACAGAAGTCATAAGATTCTCTGAATATTTAACTAGTGTTTAGGGTGGTGGAATGTAACAATTTTTCTTTCTCTAGTTTAGAGGTGAGCTTTTTGTATATGATGGAACAGAAAGTAGAGAATAGAACATAATGTAAAACGATTTGAATAAGGGAGTTCAGGAGGCTGAATGAAGTTACTACAATATCAGAAACAGATGTGGTTAAAGATATAAGTAATTTCTTTTTTATGTGTTGGATCTAAAAGATGTTTAGAATGTCTCTGGGAAGATTTCTTTTTTGTTTATTTGGTTTTTTGGTTTGTTTGTTATTTTGTTTGTTCTGGGGAAACCAATTTTGTTAATTGTACATATAACATATTAATCTAGGAAACTGTTTAACTAATCTCTCTAAACTTCAGTTACTTTTTCTGTAAACAGGGGATAATACCACTTACAACATAGGATTATTGTCAGGATGAAATGGGATAATGTGAGCATAGTGCTAAGCACAGTTTCTGGTACCCGAAGAACATCCAATAAATGTTAGAGGTAATGATGATGATGATGGAGGAAGAGGAGGAGGAGAGGAAAATGATGATGATAAAATGGAGGTTTCAACATTTTAAACAATGGCATATTTTCCAGTGAAAACTCTGGCATTTTAAAAGAGTTGTATTTGTGTGAATGTAAATAATTCAGAATAAACCCTTTTGGTCCCTCTGAAGTAAAGCACTTATTCCAGGACTATCAGGAGAGCTAAAAGTGCCCCCCATCAAGCAAATGGATGCTGAGTTTTAGTTACCCACAACAGATTTTGCAATATCCACTTTTCTATTGATAAAGGTCTATTTTTGAGATGTTTCTGAAATGTGGATTAGACAAATTGGCAATGTATCACCAATCCTTTTTCCTTCTTATTATGTCCCTCTTTTCTCCCCCATGTCATCAACCTCCTCCTTCCCCACCACATCCTCCTCTCCCTCCTCCTTCCTCTCCTCCTTCTTTCTTTATTATTTCCTCTTTTTCTTTTGATTCTATTCTTTCTCTCGTCCACTTCTTTATTATCATAATGATCAACAAGAGTAAATGACTTGTTTTTTCCTCCTCAATATCCCTTCTTCTTTTTCTGGACCCCTCCCCTCCTTATTTCTTCCTTTTATATGGTTCAGGGGACAAAGACGTGTTCTTCCCACTCTTCCCCCAGCCCCAAGACACATGTACAAACCTGGTTAAGCAAGATAACCTAGACTCCTAGACATGGGCATCTGTGTAGAGTCGACATCTCCCACAGGCAAAGCTATTTAGAGACTTGCAGGTGCATGAGACTTGACATGCAGAAGTTACAACAGAGGTAGGTTCTTATGTGTATGATCAAATGTGTATGATCAAATCACAAGTAGGCAGAGGTTTCTGTGGCTTTTTTCCTCATGGTCACTTGGAAGAATTTTTGCAGGGAAGAAAAGAGTCTAAGACAAAAGGGAAGAATTGAAAGAAGGAGTGGAAGAAAAAGAGAAAGGCTGAGGCAGAGACTTAGGGAGTGATTTAATAACAATTTTTGGCACTGGATTCAACATTTCTCAAGCCATATCTGTGCAAAAATGTTTAATTTCATGACAAAATACATTTAAAAAATTTTGAAAATTGAATATTTGAGTTTGTTTCTTCTCATTTATACCTCAGTATTTATTGAATAAAAATTTGAGGGAATGAATTAGCTTGTTAAAATTCAAGGTGTAAGTACTGGCACTTAAATTTTTAATTAAAAAAAGATATGCAACATAAAATATATATGTCTTTTTCAGAGCACTCTTATTAGACATGGGTAGTTAGAGCAATTAAATTTTTCGGGCTGGTCTCAATAAGTCATGTTCAGTAGACAACTCAATTTGAGATAAAATTTCTTATTTAAAAGAAGGCTTCTTTCTTGGTGTATGATTTGAAATGTGTACAGCGGCATCTTCATGTTTGTGATAAAGTTTGTCTTACTTGCAAACATCAGTATAAGTAAAACACTAACATTTATGATGAATGGCATGAGTAACTTGGAATACAGACCATAATCAAAGACAATGCAATAGTTCTCCCTTTTTTCATGGTTTCACAGTTTCAGTTACCCATGGTCAACTATGGTCCACAAATATTATATGGAAAATTCCAGAAATAAGAAATTCCTAAGTTTTAAATTGTGTGCTGTTCTGAATTGTGTGATGAAATCCTGTGCCATTGTGCTCCTTCCCTGAAATGTCAGTCCTCCCTTTGTCCCATGGTCCCATGCTGTAGAAGCTGCCATCCCTTTGGTACAGGAAGGCACAGAGTATAAATGGGGTCTGGTACTATCCACGGTTTCAGGCATCCACTGAGGTTCTTGGAACACATCCCCAGCAGACAAGGAAGGACGGCTGTAAAGAAAATCAACAAAATCTGTTATTTTTCATTTGTTTTTGGCTTCATATTTAAATAAAACAAAGTGAATATGGTAAATATTTCACATATGTAAATACTGGTGTCACATTCCTATTAATCATGTAGTGCAACATTTGATATTCTCAATTAAAACCCTTAATTTGCCTGCTACACTGCCTGCAGTCCCTCGAGTAATTGCTCTCTTATTTTTCTGGATAACTTATTTAGGGAAAAATAAAATAATAAAATGATCTTAAAATGAAAAGGCCTGAAAATAGCACTCTTATTTAAATTACAATACTTCGCACTCATCTGAGATTTCTTCATCTTTGCAATAACGCAGCTGTTTTCCTCAGGGTGTTCTCACAAGTTCATAAAGAAAAAAATTGTTATGAGCCTTCCCAAACCCCAAGGAAGGCAGCTGTGTTTTTGATAAACTGGGCTACGGTTTCAACACTTCAAGCTATAGAGAAATTTACACGGGAATTTTCTGCATTATATATCCATGAGCAATATATTTTCAACAGTAACAACATACACTGTATTTAGTCAGAGTTTACATGGCAAAGCGGTCAGGCTGAACACTGTGAAATTAAAAACCTGACCTTCAGCAGAAGCCTCTGCCCTAAACATACAGAATGTCACTCATTCTGACCTGTAGAAAAACGCCAGGGAAATCAGGGGAGGGTGAAGAGATGCTTGGGCTGAACTCCCCCATCAGATGTCCAAGTGTCACATTTTTCTCCACATTCAGTAGAGGGGATATGTCATAAATCAATGGCATTATCCAAGAGTCTTAGTTAAGAAAAAGGGCTCGAGTGATTGAAGAGTTGGGACTCTGCCAATCCAAAATTCTCTTGGTTCAGAGGCAGTGCTGACTCTTCCTTGCTCTCTCACCTTTGCTGTCAAAGCACTTATCCTTCTGATTTTGGACAAGGAAGCGAACATCCCCAGACGGAACATATTTGAAAGTTTTCTGTGTACTTTTTCTAAGAAGTGACCTAGGTTGTGTCTACCCAGTTGCAAGAAAACATACGGGAAAACGCTTATCAGTGTGTTCAGTTGTGGAAAGTACTTGCTTCTCCCCGACCTGCCCTCCTCCCTTTTAGTTGCCTTTGTCTCACTTGGAACAGCCTCTTGGATCATTCCTTCAGGCAGAGTCATCGTTCTTTGTCAGATCTGCTCTCTATCAAGCCAATTCTCATTTATTCAGTGCTGGTTTCTTCCTTCGTGCATCATTTATCCTGCTGACGTTTCTTTTACTTCCTGCTGCCCTCTTGGGCTTCTATACTACGGCCATTGCAATAGATTGTTAAAAAAAAAAAAAAGCCTACACGTTAACTTATTCTGTGAGCTATGTCTCTTTTCAGAACTCTATTGTTGTTATCATTTGCTTGCTTGTTCTAAGCAGGTAGTGATATTGTTATTACAAGTGTTCCTGAGGTTAATTTTTGAGCTCCTATTATGGATTATGTATTGGGTTATGTGTATGTGTTTTCTAATGAAGGGCACAGAGAGACAGATAAGGAAACAAATAACTGCAATATGTTGTGATGTACAGAATAAGAAAAGTAGCAACACCTACAGTGCTAGAACTAAGGGCATTTTTGTGGGGTGAAAAGGCATTTAATCAACCCTAAAGGACTGATAATCACAGAAGCAGCTAGCATGCTAAGAAATTCAAGTGAGCTGTGTCATTGAACCAGCTGTCTCACTTTAGTCTCCTTTTGTAAGTGAGGCTCTGAGAGATAAAATAATTTTCCAAAGGTCATAGAACTAGTAAATAGTACAGACAGAGGTCACAGGGGTATCTGTTTCCAAAGCCCATTGTGTATCTTAACACCAAGAGACAGTTTTCCTTTGTTTTTTCATAAGTCTGGTTTTATATTTCTGTCAGTCTGAGAATTGAGGATACAAATATTTGTTGCATATTAAGAATAATGATCACAGAAAACAAGCTTATGTTTACTAAAGAGAAAGGTTTGGGAAGGGATAAACTAAGAGCTTGGGATTAACAGATACACACTGCTGTATACAAAATAAACATCAAGGACCTACTGTATATCTTAGGTAACTCTATTTAATGTGTTGTAATAATCTATAATGGAAAATAATCTGAAAAAGAATATATGGGCTTCCCTGGTGACTCAGTGTTAAAGAATCTGCCTACCAGTGTAGGAGACACAGGTTTGATCCCTGGGTTGGGAAGACTCTCTGGAGAAGGAAATGACAACCAATTCCAGTATTCTTGCCTGGGAAATTCCGTGGACAAAGGAGCCTGGCAGGGCATAGTCCATGGGAGTCGCAAAAAGAGTAGGACATGATTCAGTGCCTAAATAACAACTATATATATATATATATATATATATATATATGAATCTGCTTACTGTAAACCTGAAGCTAATACAATATTGTAAATCAACTATGAAGTGAAGTGAAGTGAAAGCTGCTCAGCTGTGTCCGACTCTTTGCAACCCCATGGACTGTACAGTCCAAGGAATTCTCCAGGCCAGAATACTGGAATAGGTAGCCCTTCCCTTCTCCAGTGGATCTTCCTGACCCAGGAATCAAACTGGAGTTTCCTGCATTGCAGATGGATTCTTTACCAACTGAGCTATCAGAGAATCCCTAAAAATCAACTACACTTTAATTAAAAAAAAGAATAATGTTCACCTCCAAATGTAGATGAAAGTAAATTCTGTGATTTGATTACCTTACTATATTAATACTTTTACTAACCCTTTGACTAGGGGTGAGGTTACAATGTTGCATACCATAACTCCCTATGTCTCATGGTAGATATCACTGATCAAGCACTATCCTCTGGTCTGCTAATCCCAGGTGTAGTCAGGAAGGGTGACTACAATTGTATTCCAGGAGTCCATGCCTACAAATAAACCAGCCTTGGCAAGTGTTATGAGTTGAATTATTGAATTGTGTCCCCCTAAAATTCATATGGGCTTCCCTGATAGCTCAGTCAGTAAAGAATCTTCCTGCAGGGCAGGAGACCTGGGTTTGATCCCTGGGTTGGGAAGATCCCCTGGAGAAGGAAATGGCAAACCACTCCAGTATCCTTGCCTGGAAAATCCCATGGACAGAGGAGCCTGGGGGTGCTTCAGTCCATGGAGCCACAAACAGTATAGTCCATGGGGCTACAACTGAGCAACTAACACTTTTGAAGTTTGTATGCTGAAGTCTTAGATCCCAGTACCTCAGGATGTAACCTTATTGGAGATAAACATAATTGGGTTAAAGTAGGCTGTAATAGTGGGCTCTAATCCAATAGTACTGGTTTCTTTGTAAAAAGGGAGAATTTGGAGACAGTCATGAACACAGAGAGATGTCATATGTTGATGAATGTAGAAATCTACAAGTCAAGGAATACAGAGGGTTTCCAGCAAAATTCTAGAATCTAAGACAGAAGGATAAAACATGTCTTCCCCTACAGCCCTCAGAAGGAATTAAGCTTGCTCACACTTTGATCTCAAATTTATAGCCCCAAGAACTCAGACAATAAATTAATATTGTTTAGCCCCCCAATTAATGACACTTTATCATGGCAACTATGGCCAACTAATATGGAGGGTTAGACAAAACTGTTTTCCCATTTCTATCCTGAGAAGATGGGCAAAAAATAAAGAAGTCAACTCCTCCTCTCCTCTCCGGCCATGATGATAGTATTCACTTCTAACATAGGTTATTCTCATCCAAATTCAGTTTCCTCATTGAATTCAATATAATGTGTGATCCCACATGGCAGAATAAATGAGCAGTTAGCACTGGGTGCCACCTATATCAAATGTCCTTTATGCTAAGCAAGGTTAGTATCTCAGGGAACAATTCATAGCCCCACTAGTATGCAGAGAACTGATTATATTCTTTAGAAGTATGCATCTGGGAACAGTGGAAGTCCTCTCTGGGCCAGTATTTCTCAGCCCTGTCCAAACTGTATCACTAAGAAAGGATACTTGTTCAGGCCAGAAGGAAGTACACCATGCCAGTAACCCTAATATTAGTTTGCATTCTTATGCACACCATTTCAGCAAATGATTATTACCACAGTATAGAAGGATAACCATCAAAAGATGTGCAAGTAAATGTATCTGTGTGTATGTGTAATGCTATTTGAAAATTGGCCTATCTGATATGCTATTGTAAAATGAGTAAGTGAATGAATGAATAAGGCATGAGATGGTGCCAAAGAGCACAGGCTTTGGAATGGACAGAACTGGGTTTCAAAGATTAAGAGAGCTAGCATTTGGAAAATAAATTTACTTTCACATTCCTTGCTTCCATTACCATTTTTCTTCAAGGACTGTAGCCCCCCTTTCATTAAACATCCTGGCTTTCATGGTCCTATTTCTAGCTTTATCTAGAAGCTAGATTTCCACAAGGAAATCTTGTCGAGGAAATGGTCGAGTAAGTCTCACTTCAGGTGCAATGATACTTTCTTCCTCTTTTAGGAAAGGATGATTCTCTTAAGGAACCAATCTTTTATAAATGAAGGTTTTATTAATCAATTATCATCTTGGAACAGATGAGTGCATCAGCAGAAACCAAGCATCATGTACTGCTTTAGTGATCAAAGAGTGTATTGGAATGACATGCACATTCCTTTATGTCTCTCAAGGTGCACGTTACTGTCATAGCCCCATATTTCCAACTCATCTGTGCTGGATGTCAACCCGTTTTGTTCCTCACTCTTCTAAATTGCCCTATTAACCAACTGGCCCTGAAGACACATTCATCAGTTAGGGAACTTTGGATAATATAGCTAACTATTGCTTATGCCTTATGGATTCTCTCTCTGTGACAGTGGGGTTCTCACTAGTGTCCTACTTGAGTCTTTATGGCTACTGAAGATATGAATAGACACAGAGAATTAAAGAAATGTCCCTTGTCTTCCACTACATCATAGCTTGCTGCTGCTGCTGCTGCTAAGTCGCTTCAGTCATGTCCGACTCTGTGTGACCCCAGAGACGGCAGCCCACCAGGCTCCTCTGTCCCTGGGATTCTCCAGGCAAGAACACTGGAGTGGGTTGCCATTTCCTTCTCCAATGCATGAAACTGAAAAGTGAAAGTGAAGTTGCTCAGTCGTGTCCGACTCTTCGCAACCCCATGGACTGTAGCCAACCAGGCTCCTCCATCCATGGGATTTTCCAGGCAAGAATACTGCAGTGGGGTGCCATTGCCTTCTCCCACATCACAGCTTAAGTTCTTTTGAATCAATTAAGTTGCTCAAAACCAACCTCAGAATACAGTGAGGCACTCAGTGTTTTACCAGAGGGAGGCAAAGAATCAAGATTACCTTGACACAAACACGTGACCTTCTTCAAACTGTATTGTTTGACTTAGCTGCCATTTCCTTGCCAGCCTTATAGGTAACAGTGTCCTATAAAAAGTTCCCTCTGGTGGAGAAATTCCTTCTAATGTTTGCTGCTAGGGGACATCCCTGGTAGCTCAGCTGGTAAAGAATCTGCCTGCAATGCAGTAGAGCCTGATTTGATTCCTGGGTTGGGAAGATTCACTGGAAAAGGGATAGGCTACCCACTTCAGAATTATTGGTCTTCTAAATCCTGTTTCCAAACCCTATACCCCTAAAATTGGAGCTCTAGTTTGATTCTAGTGAGAATAAGCATGTTTTTGCAATATTTGAGACCTATACTCAGTTCAGTTCAGTTCAGTCGCTCAGTCGTCTCCGACTCTTTGCAACCAATGAATTGCAGCATGCCAGGCCTCCCTGTCCATCACCAACTCCTGGAGTTCACTCAGACTCATGTCCATCGAGTCAGTGATGCCATTCAGCCATCTCATCCTCTATCGTCCCCTTCTCCTCCTGCCCCCAATCCTTCCCAGCATCAGAGTCTTTTCCAATGAGTCAACACTTCGCATGAGGTGGCCAAAGTATTGGAGTTTCAGCTTTAGCATCATTCCTTCCAAAGAACACCCAGGACTGATCTCCTTTAGAATGGACTGGTTGGATCTCTTGCAGTCCAAGGAACTCTCAAGAGTCTTCTCCAACACCACAGTTCAAAAGCATCAATTCTTTGGTGCTCAGCTTTCTTCACAGTCCAAGTCTCACATCCATACATGACCACTGGAAAAACCATAGCCTTGACTAGACAGACCTGTGTTGGCAAAGTAATGTCTCTGCTTTTCAATATGCTATCTAGGTTGGTCATAACTTTCCTTCCAAGGATTAGGCATCTTTAAATTTCATGGCTGCAATCACCATCTGCAGTGATTTGGGAACCCAAAAAAATAAAGTCTGCCACTGTTTCCACTGTTTCCCCATCTATTTCCCATGAAGTGATGGGACCAGATGCCATGATCTTCATTTTCTGAATGTTGAGTTTTAAGCCAACTTTTTCACTCTCCACTTTCACTTTCATCAAGAGGCTTTTTAGTTCCTCTTCACTTTCTGCCATAAGGGTGGTGTTATCTGCCTATCTGAGGTTATTGATATTTCTCCCGGCAATCTTGATTCCAGCTTGTGCTTCTTCCAGCCCAGCATTTCTCATGATGTACTCTGCATATAAGTTAAATAAGCAGGGTGACAATATACAGCCTTGACATACTCCTTTTCCTATTTGGAACCAGTCTGTTGTTCCATGTCCAGTTCTAACTGTTGCTTCCTGACCTGCATACAGGTTTCTCAAGAGGCAGGTCAGATGGTCTGGTATTCCCATCTCTTGAAGAATTTTCCAAGGTTTAATGTGATCCACACAGTCAAAGGCTTTGGCATAGTCAATAAAGCAGAAATAGATGTTTTTCTGGAACTCTCTTGCTTTTTCAATTATCCAATGGATGTTGGCAATTTGGTCTCTGGTTCCTCTGCCTTTTCTAAAACCAGCTTGAATATCTGGAAGTTCACGGTTCATGTATTGCTGAAGCCTGGCTTGGAGAATTTTGAAATGACCTTTTCCAGTCCTGTGGCCACTGCTGAGTTTTCCAAATTTGCTGGCATATTGACTGCAGCACTTTCACAACATCATCTTTCAGGATTTGAAATAGCTCAACTGGAATTCCATCACTTCCACTAGCTTTGTTCCTAGTGATGCTTTCTAAGGCCCACTTGACTTCACATTCCAGGATGTCTGGCTCTAGGTCAGTGATCACACCATCATGATTATCTTAGTCATGAAGATCTTTTTTGTACAGTTCTTGTGTGTTCTTGCCACTTCTTCTTAATATCTTCTGCTTCTGTTAGGTCCATACCATTTCTGTCCTTTATCGAGCCCATCTTTGCATGAAATGTTCCCTTGGTATCTCTGATTTTCTTGAAGCGATCTCTAGTCTTTCCCATTCTGTTGTTTTCCTCTATTTCTTTGTATTGATCCCTGAGGAAGTCTTTCTTATCTCTTCTTGCTATTCTTTGGAATTCTGCATTCAGATGCTTGTATCTTTCCTTTTCTCCTTTGCTTTTTGCTTCTCTTCTTTTCACAGCTATTTGTAAGGCCTCCCCAGACAGCCATTTTGCTTTTTTGTATTTCTTTTTCATGGGGATGGTCTTGATCCCTGTCTCCAGTACAATGTCACAAACCTCTGTCCATAGTTCATCAGGCCCTCTATCTATCAGATCTAGTCCCTTAAATCTATTTCTCACTTCCACTGTATGATCATAAGGGATTTGATTTAGGTCATACATGAATGGTCTAGTGGTTTTCCCTACTTTCTTCAATTTAAGTCTGAATTTGGCAATAAGGAGTTCATGGTCTGAGCCACAGTCAGCTCCTGGTCTTGTTTTTGCTGACTGTATAGAGCATCTCCATCTTTGGCTGCAAAGAATATAATCATTCTGATTTTGGTGTTGGCCATCTGGTGATGTCTATGTATAGAGTCTTCTCTTGTGTTGTTGGAAGAGGGTGTTTTCTATGACCAGTGCATTCTCTTGGCAAAACCCTATTAGCCTTTGCCCTGCTTCATTCCCTATTCCAAGGCCAAATTTGCCTCTTACTCCAGGTGTTTCTTGACTTCCTACTTTTACATTCCAGTCCCCTATAATGAAAGGACATCTTTTTTGGGTGTTAGTTCTAAAAGGTCTTGTAGGTCTTCAGAGAACCGTTCAACTTCAGCTTCTTCAGCATTACTGGTTGGGGCATAGACTTAGATTACTGTGATATTGAATGGTTTGCCTTGGTAATGAACAGAGACCATTCTGTCATTTTTGAGATTGCATCCAAGTACTGCATTTCAGACTCTTTTGTTGACCATGATGGCTACTCCATTTCTTCTAAGGGATTCCTGCCCACAGTAGGATATATAATGGTCATCTGAGTTAAATTCACTCATTCCAGCCCATTTTAGTTCGCTGATTCCTAGAACGTTGACGTTCACTCTTGCCATCTCCTGTTTGACCACTTCCAATTTGCCTTGATTCATGGACCTAACATTCCAGGTTCCTATGCAACATTGCTCTTTACAACATCAGACCTTGCTTCTATCACCAGTCACATCCACAACTGCATATTTTTTTGCTTTGGCTCCATCCCCTCATTCTTTCTGGAGTTATTTCTCCACTGATCTCCAGTAGCATATTGGGCACTACTGACCTGGGGAGTTCCTCTTTCAGTATCCTATTATTTTTCCTTTTCATACTGTTCATGGGGTTCTCAAGGCAAGAATACTGAAGTGGTTTGCCATTCCCTTCTCCAGTGGACCTATTCTGTCAGACCTCTCCACCATGACCCGCCCGTCTTGGGTGGCCCCACAGGGCATAGCTTAGTTTCACTGAGTTAGACAAGGCTGTGGTCCTAGTGTGATTAGATTGACTAGTTTTCTGTCATTATGATTTCAGTGTGTCTGCCCTCTGATGCCCTCTTGCAACACCTACCATCTTACTTGGGTTTCTCTTACCTTGAATGTGGGGTATCTTTTCATGGCTGCTCCAGCGAAGCGCAGTCGCTGCTCCTTATTTTGGACGAGGGATACCTCCTCACTGCCGCCCCTCCTGACCTTGAACGTGGAGTATTTGCTCTTGGCCCTCCTGCGCCCGTGCAGCCACCTCTCCTTGGACATGGTGTAGGTCCTCCAGGCTGCCAGCCCTGTCCTCCGGCGGGGGTAGCTCCTCTAGGCCGCTCCTGTAATTCTCTGGAGATCCAGTGGTTGGTTAGGACACCAGGCTTTCACTGCCAAGAACTTGGGTTCTATCCCTCATCAGGGAGCTAAGATCACACAGACTGGATTTGATTGGATTGCCATTTCCTTCTCCAGGGAATCTTTCCTACCCAGGGATCGAACCTGGGTCTACCTATACTAAAAATTGCTTTTTGATTATCTGAAATACAAAGTTAACTGGTAATCTGGTATTTTTAAAATTTATTTTATTGAGATGCAGTTGATTTACAATGTTGTGTTAATTTAATATCAATATATCTTATGATTACTGTTTTGCATAGATATTCATCTTATTAATAAAAGTAACTGAATAGGAAAAAAAGTTGTTAAATACCATTATTTGTAAGAAAAAAACAATAAAAAGCTGAAGATATAAATAACTAAGCCAAAGTCATACTTTTTTGATGTTTTTATATGAAGATGCTGTAGGAAGATAGCACTGGTTTTTCAAAAATGAAGAGGCTGGCTCCGGCCATATCAGCCTGAAGGCGCCCGATCTTGTCTGATTAGGGAGGAGGGAGGAGGGCTCAGGATGGGCAACACATGTATACCTGTGGCGGATTCATTTTGATATTTGGCAAAACTAATACAATTTTGTAAAGTTTAAAAATAAAATAAAATTGTAGTTGGAAAAAAAATAATAAAATAAAAAAAAATAAATTCAAACTGTTAAAAAAAAAAAAATAAAAAGCACAGGAAACAAACTCCATTAAACACGGTTCACAAGCAGAAAAAAAAAAAAAAAATGAAGAGGCTGTAAGGGTGTACTAACTTAACCGCACTCTTTCTGCACAGGCTGAATTGGCAGACAAAGCCCTTGGTTCAGGTTGCAGTGAGAGATGGACCAAACTCCCTTGGAAGGAGAGCTTAAGTGTGGTAGACACATCATAGCTGCACACGACAACTTTCCCTGCTCTAAACAAGTATGCCAATTGGAAACCTACCTGAAAATCTGCTGCAAAGCATTCTGATGAAATCACAGGGTAACATTTGTAGTTTACAAACACCATTTTTTTCGTCTATTCCCTCATCTCAAT